>NC_091578.1:30173381-30178381 GCF_042767895.1 Penaeus vannamei | reverse complement strand
TCTACTTCCCTTTTCTCCTTCTCTTCTCTACCACTTCCTCCCATTTGTTTTTCATAAGAAGCGGCCGAGGCAAGGACGCCTACGATTCCTCGCCGTCATCCGAGCAACAAAACCTTGGAAAGGAATACCAGGAATATGAGGAAATGTTTGTTGGGACCCGCGAGCCTCCTTTCTCCTCCTTCCCTTCCTCTCCTCTCCTTTTATTCCTTCCCTCCTTCATCCCTCCGCCCCTCCCATCTCCCTCTTTCCCCTCTATATGCACAAGCGCCGACACTGCGACCCTCTCGTTCCCTCGTCTGTCTGTCTGTTGTTTCGGTCTGTTTGTCTGTTTCTGTCCCTGTTTCTCCTTCTTTCTCTCATTTCTTTTCTCTTTCTAGATGTTTCTCTGTCCTTTTTGTTAATTCACTTATCACTGCACTATTCGACACTGTAAGATCAACGACGAAAATTCAAATTCGTTAACTACACGCTTACATTAAAGTACAAAAAAGTGAAGATACGAGTGACGTAGGAAACACGCTATCGACAAGACCTCCAGCCGTTGGCTTCGCGTCGGCTTGCCCCCTTCTCTGCATCCCGCCCGCGTTACCCTTCGTATCAAATTCCATTCCTCGGCTAACGTAAGGTCATCAGTAATTTTGGTTTTAAGTGAATGAGAATAATATTTACAATACAATTTTCTTTTCTCATTCATACCTTTTCTACATTAGTTACAACAAATACAATTCAAGAATAATATATCTATATCTATGTCTATACCTAATTATCAGTAGATGTACCTAATATGATATTATTCAAATGTACATAACATCTTTACTAATGTTTACGTGGAACCCAGATAAGTATTTTTATTCATGAAAAAATATATTTTGCTAACATTTGTTATCATTTCTTACAGCATTTTTTATGCTTAAGAAAAAAGACAGTCGGCAATGGTCGCCTTCCAGGAACGTAAGATTTAAAACCTGGTCAAGAAGGTCAATACCCACCCTCTCAGCCGCATACCACCCGACCTCCTCGCCCCGTGCCCATACGAACCCCAGCCGTGGTATGTTCCCAGGCTGCACGGGTAACGGTCCCAGGCCAAGTGCAACCGAAGTAAAATTCAAAAGCTTGAAAAGCTAACGAAAAGTAAAATCAATTTGGCCTTGGTGGCTTTGCTTTCTCTGGTTGTGTCCATACTTACTTTGGTTTACATTTCAGGATGGTTGAAGGGGAAGAGGAAGGCAGCCGCCGCCCGTCGGGAGCAAGAGCTGCAGGCGCAGCTGGCAGCTGCAACGCGTCGCGGAAACGATCTGCAGGCGCAGTTAGATGGCCTTACTGCGCAGCTGGAAGCTGCAACGCGTCGCGGCAAGGATCTGGAAGCGCAGTCAGATGGCCTTACTGCGCAGCTGGAAGCTGCAACGCGTCGCGGCAAGGATCTGGAAGCGCAGTCAGATGGCCTTACTGCGCAGCTGGAAGCTGCAACGCGTCGCGGCAAGGATCTGGAAGCGCAGTCAGATGGCCTTACTGCGCAGCTGGAAGCTGCAACGCGTCGCGGCAAGGATCTGGAAGCGCAGTCAGATGGCCTTACTGCGCAGCTGGAAGCTGCAACGCGTCGCGGCAAGGATCTGGAAGCGCAGTCAGATGGCCTTACTGCGCAGCTGGAAGCTGCAACGCGTCGCGGCAAGGATCTGGAAGCGCAGTCAGATGGCCTTACTGCGCAGCTGGAAGCTGCAACGCGTCGCGGCAAGGATCTGGAAGCGCAGTCAGATGGCCTTACTGCGCAGCTGGAAGCTGCAACGCGTCGCGGCAAGGATCTGGAAGCGCAGTCAGATGGCCTTACTGCGCAGCTGGAAGCTGCAACGCGTCGCGGCAAGGGTCTGGAAGCGCAGTCAGATGGCCTTACTGCGCAGCTGGAAGCTGCAACGCGTCGCGGCAAGGATCTGGAAGCGCAGTCAGATGGCCTTACTGCGCAGCTGGAAGCTGCAACGCGTCGCGGCAAGGATCTGGAAGCGCAGTCAGATGGCCTTACTGCGCAGCTGGAAGCTGCAACGCGTCGCGGCAAGGATCTGGAAGCGCAGTCAGATGGCCTTACTGCGCAGCTGGAAGCTGCAACGCGTCGCGGCAAGGATCTGGAAGCGCAGTCAGATGGCCTTACTGCGCAGCTGGAAGCTGCAACGCGTCGCGGCAAGGATCTGGAAGCGCAGTCAGATGGCCTTACTGCGCAGCTGGAAGCTGCAATGCGTCGCGTCGACGAGCTGGAGGCCGAGTCGTCGTCCTCCACTACACCCACTGACATCTCTGACGAGGAAAAATAGAGAAATAGGCAGAGGGTGAAACAGCAAAAGAGGAGACAGAGACAGAGGGAGAGACGACATTCTGACATCATCATTGCAGATGAGAATGCCATCTCCTCCTGTTCTCCTACTCCCCCACTTCCCACTGACGGCATGAGACGGCATTCTGTAGATGAGAATGCCTCTGACATCTCCAGTTCTCCTACTCCCCCACTTCCCACTGACGGCATGAGACGGCATTCTGTAAATGAGAATGCCATCTGTTCTCCTACTCCCCCACTTCCCACTGACGGCATGAGACGGCATTCTGTAGATGAGAATGCCATCTCCTCCTGTTCCACTCCCCTTCCCTCTGACGATAAAACGAAACGACGCAGAAGGAGACAGAGACAGAAGGAGAGACAGAGGCATTCTGTAGATGAGAATGCCTCTGACATCTCCTGTTCTCCTACTCCCCCACTTCCCACTGACGGCATGAGACGGCATTCTGTAGATGAGAATGCCATCTCCTCCTGTTCCACTCCCCTTCCCTCTGACGATAAAACGAAACGACGCAGAAGGAGACAGAGACAGAAGGAGAGACAGAGGCATTCTGTAGATGAGAATGCCATCTCCTGTTCTCCTACTCCCCCACTTCCCACTGACGGCATGAGACGGCATTCTGTAGATGAGAATGCCATCTCCTCCTGTTCCACTCCCTTTCGATAAAACGAAACGACGCAGAAGGAGACAGAGACAGAAGGAGAGACAGAGGCATTCTGTAGATGAGAATGCCATCTCCTGTTCTCCTACTCCCCCACTTCCCACTGACGGCATGAGACGGCATTCTGTAGATGAGAATGCCATCTCCTCCTGTTCTCCCACTCCCCTTCCTTCTGACGATAAAACGAAACGACGCAGAAGGAGACAGAGACAGAAGGAGAGACAGAGGCATTCTGTAGATGAGAATGCCTCTGACATCTCCTGTTCTCCTACTCTCCCACTTCCCACTGACGGCATGAGACGGCATTCTGTAGATGAGAATGCCTCCTGTTCTCCTACTCCCCCACTTCCCACTGACGGCATGAGACGGCATTCTGTAGATGAGAATGCCATCTCCTGTTCTCCTACTCCCCTTCCCTCTGACGATAAAACGAAACGACGCAGAAGGAGACAGAGACAGAAGGAGAGACAGAGGCATTCTGTAGATGAGAATGCCATCTCCTGTTCTCCTACTCCCCCACTTCCCACTGACGGCATGAGACGGCATTCTGTAGATGAGAATGCCATCTCCTCCTGTTCCACTCCCCTTCCCTCTGACGATAAAACGAAACGACGCAGAAGGAGACAGAGACAGAAGGAGAGACAGAGGCATTCTGTAGATGAGAATGCCATCTCCTGTTCTCCTACTCCCCTTCCCTCTGACGATAAAACGAGACATCTCTGACATCTGTTCTCCTACTCCCCCTACTCCCCCTCCCCATCACTGTCCAAGAAAAATAACAGACGTCAGAAAAGGAGGAGAGACAAAGGGAAAATAAGCATATTAATGCAGTCCCTAAAGTTCTAAAACCTAGGACAAATAACCTAGGCAATGATAGCAAATAATAACCTACTAAAGATAGACAAATGATGTGTCTAAGCTACATAGACAACCTATAGAGAGAAAAAGCAAAATAGTAAGGAAGAGATGACAACGGAAGGAGGGAAGAGATAGAGAAGAACAAAACGAGGTGAGAAAAAAAATAATGGAGAACCTTATAATGAGAGAGAGAGAAAGACGGTTTGTGTGAGGGAGAGAGAATGAATGAGATAGAGGGAGAAACCTGAAATATTTCTCTCTGGAAATTGATGATGATAAAAAGGCACACACACATAATCTTTATCATATATTATGAGACTAAAAAAAAAGCAAAATCTGTGTGTGTGTGTGTGTGCCTCTATTTCTTTCTTAATTATGGAGGAACAGCCGTCGAGAATGACAGGTAAAACAAGCGAGGAAGGAGAAACGAAAAAAATATATATATATATAAAAAAATATATATAAATTGTCTTAATATATATATATATATATATATATATATATATATTATATATCTATCTTCTCTTCCTCTCTCTCTCTCGCTTCCTCTCTCTCTCTCTCTCTCTCTCTCTCTCTCTCTCTCTCTCAATCTCTCTCTCTCTCTCTCTCTCTCTCTCTCTCTCTCTCTCTCTCTCTCTCTCTCTCCTCAGGTGTCATCGTTGAGTCGCATCTCTTTCAACACCATGATTTACATCGTTTTAAAACTGTGTGAAGGAGGAAGCCAAGCAAAGTTTTAAGATTAATTTTCATATATAGTTATTGTAAGTTTTAAGCTCTTATTTTATGTTTTCGTCTTTGTTGTGTTTTTTTGTTTTCATTTGTTTATTCATTTTCATCGTTTACTATTCGTACATCAGCATTTTGGAAATAGATATAATTGGAAAGGTAATGAAAGGAAACAATATGGTATTATTGTTACAGCTATGTGTTATCTGTGATACGTATTATCAAACTTTATGTACACATTGTTATTATCATTTATCGTTAGCATAATATATATACACATATATTATTCTTTTATTTAAAATGTAATACTGCCTATCTATGTCAACCATTACAAACAGCTAAGTAGACGTAAGCCTGAAAAAAAAATCTGGCGCCATTTTGAGTTAACGTCCGATAGCAAAATATTCACTCCCGTTATATGTCATTTAGTAAAT
>NC_091578.1:30155881-30168381 GCF_042767895.1 Penaeus vannamei | reverse complement strand
AAAACCAGTCTACGTTGCCCCAGGAACAGAGTGCGCCGCATAAGAAGAAGAAGCAGACCACCCTCAAGGAACACATGAAGAAGATCGTCATGAAATGCGAGTGGAACATGTGCCACAGCGTCTTCTACAAGATGGAACCTTTCGTGACACACGTTGCCGAACATTGCGCATGCACAAAGGGTAATTAAAGGACCCTCTTTTTCATCATCTTCTCTTTTCATTATCTTTTTATGTTTAGTTTTAGTTTTCATCCAAAATGGGTAATGTGAAACTAATGATGGATTCTTGGGTACATTTTTAACTATTTGCATAGATAGAACTAATATTTTATTACCTGACAAACACCAAAGTTTACCATATTTAGGGTATATTGGACCACTGTGGTCAGTGAACTATATCACAGATTTTGATGGAATGACTTCTCTCTTTTAGATTGTAGAAGTTTAGGAAGCTCCTATGTTTCACTTACCATCCATTAACAGTGATCTTGGTCTAGATTGTTATGACGAATATGACAGGTAACAACAAACTGTTGGGAAAAGATAGTGCAGAATAGAAACCTAGTTAATCCTGCTGTTATTTGTAGAATTAAATATGTATATGAATATTTGCTTTTATGATTATGTCTGACAGCCAAGAATTAACAATTGCCCTTGACATGGAAACAAAGCATGAACTGCTTTCTGTTACAGAATGTAAGAATTTTTGTGAATGATACTGGATACTCTTGCCTTAGTATTACCCTGCATAGTGGAAGGATGTTCAATACTCACTCTCCTTATTTGTAGATACCAATATTGTAGCTTTTGTTATCTGTTGCACTGATATTATTCCTGATATGTGTTTAAAACCAACAAAAAATAGGGTAGGCAATGAAAAAACAGATATTGATGCACAGCCTAAATATTACATGAATGGTGTGTTTTTTAGGGGCACTAGTCAATAAAACTTTCCCCCATATGAAGGTTATATTGAGGTTTCATGACCGCTGGCAAGGCATCAGCCGAAGACTACCATAACGGGGGCATGATTCCGAAGTCTATTCACATTCACATTGTACCGGTTCGATAGGAAGTAGGAAGGCCCACAAGCTGCGCCTTGCCAAATGTGTATCCTAGATGTTTGTTAACCTTTGCAGGAGCACTGACAGAGGTGGAGTCTTTGGCAGTCATTATCAGCTGTGATGCTTCAGTTACCACCATATCATTTTTATCATTAAGCTTCATAAAGTACTATTTTTGGACAGTAGTCTATGTACCTCAAATAGACCATCAATATCAAACTGATTCTAGATACTCTTCTGTCGAAGTTTCAACCTCTCTCTGTCTGTCTCTCTTTCTCTCTGTCTGTGTCTGTCTGTCTGTCTGTCTTTCTATCTGTCTGTGTCTGTCTATCTGTCTCTCTGTCTCTCTCTCTCTCTCTGTCTCTCTCTCTTTCTGTCTCTCTCTCTCCTCTCTCCATCTCCATATCTCTCTCTCTCCTCTCTCCATCTCCATATCTCTCTCTCTCCTCTCTCTCTCTCTCTCTCTCTCTCTCTCTCTCTCTCTCTCTCTTCTCTCTCTCTCTTCTCTTCTCTTCTTCTCTCTCTCTCTTCTCTCTCTCTCTCTCTCTTCTCTCTCTCTCTCTCTCTTCTCTTCTTCTTCTCTTCTCTTCTCTCTTCTCTTCTTCTTCTTCTTCTTCTTCTCTCTCTCCTCTTCTTCTCTCTTCTCTCTTCTCTCTCTTCTCTCTCTCTTCTCTCCTCTTCTCTCCTCTTCTTCTCTCCTCTTCTCTCCTCTCTTCTCTCCTCTTCTCTCCTCTTCTCTCCTCTCCTCTCCTCTCCTCCTCTTCCTCTCTCCTCTTCTCTCCTCTCTCTCTCCTCTTCTCTCTCTCTTCTCTCCTCTCCTCTCTCCTCTTCTCTCCTCTCTTCTCTCCTCTTCTCTCCTCTCTCTCTCCTCTCTCTCTCTCTCTCTCTCTCTCTCTCTCTCTCTCTCTCTCTCTCTCTCTCTCTCTCTCTCTCTCTCTCTCTCTCTCTCTCTCTCTCTCTCTCTCTCTCTCTCTCTCTCTCTCTCTCTCTCTCTCTCTCTAGCTTCATAAAAATAAGTATTGTTTCTTTAATCATTACCCCTCTGTTGTGTGTCATCTCTTCTTGTTAACTTTCACTCTCATCAAAATGAGATTACAATTCAGCTTATTCAGTTATTTTATCTCTTAACCAATTTACAGGGATGTTAAACAACAAAATTATCATCGTTATTCTTTTGTCCATGCTACATAGTATAAAACTGATTCAGCATAATCTTTATCACAATGCCAAATGACACGGAAGCTCCATCTCCTCAGATCATCTGACGGGCGACGGTTATATCTGTTACTGGCGGGAATGCGGCTTTGCGTGTCCAACCACAGAGGAACTAGACCGTCACATCTTCTTCCATGCCTTTCACACAAAGATCAAAAGTTTAGGGACGGTGGTTCTAAAGGAAAAGAATTACCACGTGAGTGTTTGTTAGTTTGTGTTTTCTATGAATCTTCCTCTTTTTCTGATTCTTTTTCTTATATGGCATAAAAAAAAAATTGATACAAAGGAAATTTGCTGTGGGAAGATTTTAGAGGATTAACCTTTTAATTTTTTTTTCTTTTTTTTTTTTGTCTTTTCTGTTCTTTTCTTTTCTTTTTAATTTTATTTTTTTTTTATCATTTTTCATTTCTTTTCTTTACTTTTTTCCCTGGAAAGTTTTTTTTCTGTCTTTTTGTCAGTAGTGTAGAGTGTTCTGTCATTCATGCTCTTTCTCAGTGAGATGTTTTGAAGTTTTTTAGTTTGGTATTAGGGATCATCAACAGACTTTTGTTTATTTGTTGTTATACATATTACATCATTGAATTTAAAGGTCATTAAATCGTAATAGGAATTGATTTGTAATCATTCAAGTCCAAATTACTACCTTGTAATTATTAAGTGTGTGATTGCTTGCATGCTCAACAGACATTATATCGGGAGTGCCCCCATCTTTATAAAAACAATTATGATCAATATTTTTTAATATCTTTTTGGATTGATTTAGATCCCATCTATCCTTCTCTCCTGGCAGTGCTCTCTAGACTCCTCAGGATGCAACATGATCCCAGAGATCCCAGAGCCCTTCCAGTGCATGTGGGAGGATTGCAAGGTGTCCTTCGCCTCGGCACAAAATTTCTACTGGCATGTTCAGAGCCACGTTGTGTGCTCCGACCCCAATACCGACAAAGTGTACAAGTGTTTCTGGGAAGGTGAGGTTCAGTGGTATCAGGTTTAGTTCAAGGATAGAGAGTGAATAGGAGGTCATTTGCTTTTGTCAATCATTTCTCGTGATGTTTGCTGGATTACTTTGCAATATTCCTTAGTATTTTAGTGATGACTTTGGAATTCAGGGGTAGTGAGTTTCGTATTTTGCATGTCTTCCTCTGTTTGTGCGGGTGGGCAGTTTTTTAAGATTAGAAAAGGGATGAATCGTGTTATTTTTTATATTTTAACTCCCTAAGGCCAGTGCACATCCCCTGGTATTACCCCTCCTCAGAAGAAGAAATTATATATGTATAAGTATTACAAAAATAAAAAGTTGAAGTATTATTATTCTCATGATTGCACAGAGGAAAATATCGGATTTCAGATATACACTTTAAATTTGGCTAATGTGTATTTTAGTGGAACAGTAAGCACCTGAAATCGATAACTAAGGGATATCATAACCACAATCACACTGGTGGGCAATGCTTAAACTGCGGAAGAGTTTTCTTATATGGCCAGGAGATAGGTGTAGGCTAAAGGCCATTTTGTATGAGTATCATGGTGGGCTCTTTGATATAAGATTGATGATAACCAGTGGTTTTATAAGGAAAGATGACCGACAACTTTGCGGCTGTATTTTTCATTTATTTAGTTAGTTAGTTACAGATGTTTTGCAAGTGAATCATCGAAAATTTTAAGGCTTGTATAGATGTCTCTCTTTTCAACTTCAGTTTATTTTCACTCCAAAATTTTCTTTTTGTGGTTTATAGTTTGCATTTGTACTCATTTGCTCTTCAGAAGTATTTCTCATTTTCAGTAATCTTATCTCGCATTATTCTGTAATATTGTGTTTTATTGTTTTATTAGTAGTTGTAGAGGTATTTTGTATTAACCAGTTCATTATGTCCAAATCATTAGTTTTTCTTTTTTCTCTGTTCTTATTCTCCCCATTTCTCTCTTTCCTTGTCTCCTTCTGTCCTTCTGTCTTCCATATGCTTGTTTTGGCTTCAGAACCAGAGGGTAAGAACATGAAGAAGTGTCACCATGTAAACGCTTATTATAAATTTTCACCAGCAAGCCCCCTTCTGCCAGCAGGTTGTTCGACAGTGTTCACCCAGAAGATAAAGCTCAGAGACCACATGAGAAGCCACACTCAGGAGAAGCTCGTGGGATGTCCGAACTGCGGCATGATCTATTCCTGCAACACCAAGCTATACGATCATTGCAGTCAGCAGATTCCATTTGATAGTGAGTTTGTCTGTTTTGTTATTTATTTGGTAAGACTTCTTCCCTCTTTCTCTTCTTCTTTTTCTTCTTCTTTTTCTTCTTCTTCTTTTTCTTTTTTGAGGGGGTTGGGATTAATTTTAGGAAGGTTGCAAAGGAAGGGTAGAGGAGTTGTCTTCTTTGTTTTAACTCAGTTCTTGCTTATTAAAAAAAAGAATAATGGTTGAAGATTATTGATCTTGATAGAAACAGTTAAATATGTACATCAGTGTAGGCATTAGATACAGGGATTGATCTTAGTTTGCTACCATTCACCTTCTGCTACCTCAGTTTTAATCATCTAGCATCAATACAGTAGTACCAGTAGATTCCCTGAGTCTTATTGCCATCAAGGGGATTTTTGTTATTGTTACAAATTCTGCTAAGTGAAATATATGTATGAAGATATATTAGATTATGACTGATTATAATGAGGAAGAGGAAGATTGTGGTGATTTGTGTGTGTGTGTGTGTGTGTGTGTGTGTGTGTGTGTGTGTGTGTGTGTAAGTGTAAGTGTAAGTGTGTGTGTAAGTGTAAGTGTGTGTGTAAGTGTAAGTGTGTGTGTGTGTGTGTGTGTGTGTGTGTGTGTGTGTGTGTAAGTGTAAGTGTAAGTGTAAGTGTAAGTGTAGATTTCTAATAGAGATCCTATGTTACAACCTAAGAATAATTGGAGTCCTTAGTGGTGGCACCAGAGAAGTTTGGACTCCCAAATAGTAGATCAGTACCTGGGTGCCCATGCCTAAGAATAAGAATTCTTTTTAAACAAGTGTCTTTTTGCACCCTTTCAGTGTTACACTACAAGTGCTCTCACTGCTCAAGAAAGTTTGGAACTGAGAGACTGCTAAGAGATCACCTGCGGCATCACATCAACCTCTTCAAGTGCTCTGAGTGCGACATGACCACCCCTTCCAAGTCAACCCTAGCAACTCATTTCCGTTTCAGACACTCCAAAGAGAAGCCACACAAGTGTCCTCAGTGTGGCCGTGGGTAGGTGTATATAATGACATGTATGGATATGTATTGTTATTTGGTAATATATTGCATTCTCTCTCTCTCTCTCTCTCTCTCTCTCTCTCTCTCTCTCTCTCTCTCTCTCTCTGTCTGTCTGTCTGTCTGTCTGTCTGTCTGTCTGTCTCTGTCTGGCTCTCTCTCTGTCTGTCTGTCTGTCTGTCTGTCTGTCTGTCTGTCTTTCTCTGTCTATCTGTCTATCTGTCTGTCTTTCTCAGTCTCTCTCTCTCCCTCCCTCCCTCCCCTTTCTTTTTCTTCATATTACACATAGTTTTCATATTTAAATGCAACCTCTTGTGCCCTCAGGTTCAAACATACTTTTGACTTGGTTCGCCACATGACCACCCACTCTGAAGAGCCAGCGTACGTGTGCCCATATGAAGAATGCGATTTTGCTGCAAAGGCTGTGACCACCTTAATGAGACACGTTAAGAGGGTAAGGTTTTAGTTCACTAATATTTGTAGGCTAGAGATATTAAAGACTGTCTTAAGTTTTCTAAAGTTGGCTGGAATTTCATAAGCTTGATAGGTAGGAATATTATTAAGACTCTCCAAAGGCCTCGAAATGCAAACCACACATGCTACCCTTTCAGAAGTAATCTTCAGCTTATGTTATTTTTACATTGACACTGCTAACCGTTAGTTTCCCCTAACAGCTGGCAATACTGGTAAAATTTATTTCATAAATCATGAATTGATATGAAATTTATGTAATCTTTCATGTTTAGTAACTTTACTTCCTCTTGTTAGCATCATGCATTAGTTTATGTTAATATGAAAATGAGGCTCTAAAAAGAAAAGAAAAAAAGTGAAATAATAAGTGAGATGTGCAGATGTGAGGATTTGTGGTACCTAGACATTCTTTCTCATTGCCTGAGCTGAAAGCACGCTAGATGCTAGATTAAGCATGGTTGATCTTACTCCCTAAGCTGGACCACTGGCTGAGAGGCATTGTGGATCCAGGGAGAGTCGACTAATTCTGTCTCTTCCCCCAACTCAAATTTTGCATAGATCCTCTCGTCACATTTTTTGTTAGATTACATTCAGAGCAGTATGATGTATTTGTTGATGAAGAATTCGAATCTGGTGTTAACTCTTTTTAGGAGTTTGAATGATCATATTTACATATTTTTATCACTTAGGATATCAATTCTTTCTTTCTGTCTCACTCTCTTTGTTTATGATCAGATTATTAACAGAATGGAAACTGACTGAGGTAAAATATGATTGTTTTTACTCATTTCAGAAACATAATGGAATGATGGAAAAGCCATACCTGTGCCATATATGCAACAAAAAGTATGATGTGGGATACAGCCTCTCCAAACACCTTATGCAAGTTCACAATTTCCATTGTCCATCTGGGCACAGTAGATTCAGGTAAGCACTCAACAGAGAGGGATTTGAGTAAGTGATGCCTGTGTTTGTTTAAAACTCTCAAGCAAAATACAGTGTCTAACAAATTCATCCATATTAATGTTTTTTCTTACTATTATTATTATTATTTGCATGTGCATGTGAGTTAGTGAAGGAGTAGTATTTGAGTGAGTGAGTGAGCGCTTGTATTCCTGTGTTTTTTTCTTGGTATGTCACTGTAAGCTATTGCCTTTACAGAAAAAAATTGAAAAGCCAATAATTAGTCAAAATGTTCAGCACTGCTTTTCTACTTTTTACATGGTCCTGTTTTTTCACTTCTGATAATGAAAAGGATAGAAAGATGCTGGGAACACAAAGTATTTCATGTAGAGATAAATGTAGATGTCTTTGTTTAGTTTAAACAGATGCAAAAGATTATCAGTATAACGTGTGCTGGAAGATTATTAGATTTAACTAATTTTGCCAATATGTTACAGGAACATATTTGTCATAAATGATATAAAACTAATGGAAATCCAATCCATCAGGTACATCCAAGACGAAGATGGCTACTACCGCCTCCAAACAGTCCGTTACGAGAGTATAGAACTAACGCAAGTCATGGCAAATGAACTGGGAGAAGAGAATCAGAACGGGCAGGCTGCAGATTCGCCGCAGGTTGTGAACTCCCCTGCGACGACGGTCTCGGCTTGCGAGGGAGAGAATACCACCGGTGGGGAGAATGGAGGGGTTCCTCTAACCCCCCGGTCTTTCAATGAAGTGCAGGTAAGATTTGCACATGGCTCTGCAGTCTCATACCATAGACAGCTGAGTTGTTATCATCAGATTCACCCACACCAGAGAGATAGTAGGAGTGCGATGTTATTTTCCCTGTGTCTTAGATTCTTAATGAGACAAGGGTATAGGCTGAAGGCTTTCACACAGGAGCTAGCACCATCAGCTCTGTAAAATTTTATATCTCCTATCCATGTTATGCCATAGATGGGTATCATCCTTGATTTGAGCCAGCCATTGCTAAGGATGTTCATTTATTAGTATGTTAAGATAAATTTTAATTCAGTCATCTACTACATGAACAGTATTGAGCATTTTTCTTGTTTAACATATATGCGAACTAGTTATTTTAAGAAAAGTATGCATATATATAACTTTAATGTATCTCTATTAGGATTGAAATGGGGCTACTTAAACAACTCTTCCTTCACCTCGCACCTTTAATATTCTGCATCTTTCCAGGAGAATTCAAAGGAACTTCAAAAGCGCATCAATATAAAGCCACCGAGCATAGACAAGCAGATGGCGAACGAAGACATCATCTTGCCCTCAGAGTACTCAGGGCAATCTTAATAACAAGCAGAGGCACCTTTTATCAGTACATTCCTTTGTTGCTGCAGTCGTACATTTTAGGTCAAAAAATGTTCAAGTGTTTAGTCATTTTGTGAGAAAAGGAAGTTTTGTTTGTTTCTGGATTGGTTGGTTGGTGCTACCAGTGAAAAACCGTTTGTCAGATTGTGCTTGAGATTTATTGTATGAAATGACAGGTATTGTGGTTTTACTTACAATATGTTATATTGAATTATGTTTCTCAGTTTTATGTTGTGTAACGTCATTCAGTGTAATTTCTTTTTTCCAACATTTTATTTTTTCTCTCATTTTTAAGAAAGGCTAATTAAAAATACACAACAGTTTTTAGAGTATGAGTTTTACAGGCTAATATATTTGGTTTTAGTGTCCTGAAAGAAAGACATCTGTTTCATATTGAGGTTTTAATTCAATCATGGGACAAGTTCTTTAATTTTTATGATCTTTTCTTTTCTATTTTAATATTTATTTAATAATGAAGGAATATTCACAAACAAAGTAGATTCATTTATAGATACAGTTTGTTTTGCATTTGAGAATTTGAAAAGGCAATTACTGAAACTGTAACTCTACACGGCTGGAATTTTCATGTATGAGAAGTACTGTGCATGACTTAGGTATGGTTTCGTAGACAGACAAGAATAAATGCTATGTCATTTGCTTGTAAAATAAGTGTAAATCCTATATGATACCAAATATGAATGCAAGAGAACAAAATAAACTTGTTTACTTTAGCAAACTAGACACCCATTACAAAGCAGCTGTTTCTTTATGTGAAATACATTGTGAGAGCCATTAGTAAATTTGAAATAAAGTGTAAAAGGCATTAGCAAAATTATTTTTTTCCCTTGGTTTGATATTCAGGACTGTAATATCTAGAATAAGAGTTTTACTTTAAACAAAAGTTGCCGTTTTGTATCTTTGTATTTGTCTGATTGTTTCCCCTGCTAATGTGATATTAGTGGAGTAGTACATGATATGTCACTGTTTGCAGAATAAAGCAAAATGTGAGCATAGGACTTTACTTATCTTCCAGGACGAAGTTATTTGTCTTTTCTAATCTTTCACTTGCAATAAAGACTTTTCCTTAGTGTGAAGCTCAAGATTTATGCTTCCTGGACACCACAAAATGTAGCATCATCCATCTATCAAGCCATCAAATCATATTCTTTTCACTCTAGATATGAGACACCACAAATAAATTTGGGTTTGCCTGGCAGGTTTCCTTTAGCAGTGCCCCCGTCCCTGGATTATTCTCCTACTTTTCCAACAGCCATCTGTTTTCCTTGATCATTGTTCCAATACCTTCCACAGTGACACTCAATTGCCCTACCCCCTTAACCCTGCCCTTTCTACTAATCTCTGCTTTAATTCACTTACTCTCCTCTATCCCTTTTTATTACCATACTTAACGTTATCTAATCTTTGACATTGATACATTTTATCCTAATCTTTAGCTCCTCTTTACCCTTTCTGGCACAATACTTTATCATAGTGCTATATGACCTTTGATGTCTAGCACATTTATTTGCTTCAAACATTAACATTAACATTTATCCATGCCCACTGTGCCGTACTCCTGCTTCCCAGTAGCCCCTCCCCTTGTGCTGTTCAGTCAGTCAGGCTCCTCCGTTTTTTGTTTTATGAATGGAGTGTGAAATTGCAATTCTGGTACCAAGTGGAATACCTCATTCCATACCTCATTCACCTTCAGCAAAATATAATTCTAAATTTTCAAAAAGTCAGTGTGCAGTCTATTATTGTCCTTTTTAAGATATATTTAATATACATGTATTATATTTACTTTTTATCTTCTTTTTTTGTTCATCCATATATTAGGAGTAACTTTTCCAGCTGTGATGCTCCACTATTTGAGACATGAAATAGAAATATGCATAGGTAGTTCTAACTGGGTAGCTTCAATTTAGCCAGTTGAACCTAAAAATGAAATGGACTTTTTCCCCAGCAAAACAAAGAAAAAAATAAATGAAAAAAATTACATCTGCAGTAACTAAATCCAAAGCAGTGGGGCTTAGCTCAATAGTTGCCAAATAGTGTTTTCATCAAGATGGAGTGGAGCTAACAATTTTAAACTACCTTGAAAATCCTGAAATATGAAAGACCAGTAATTGCCTTGTTAAAATTTGAAAACATAATTGGCCTTATTTAAGGGCTACGGTCATGGACAGGCTTAAAGCATTGTGGTGTCTATGGTTCAAATTTGATTTTTATTTCTAAGTGTATTTCATACATAGCACTATACAATACGTACAATAATTAAAATCAAGACAATAAATGTCAACTGTACATTAATAAAAAAAATTGTCATTGGCAAGCAATGCTGTCTAACATCAAACTTACTGCAAGTTGCACAATAATTTAAATATTTTTAAACATGAGAGATTCTCATTCTTAAAAACTGGGTCATTTTATCACAAAGACAAAAAAAAAAATTACCCCCACAACCAAGACAGGTAACTTGTGCTTTTCCCTTGATTTAGATCTTTAACATCTAGAAGGACGTCCCCCTGAGGAGCTGAAGAAGTACCAGCTTTGGGAAGAGTTTCCAGCGACAGCAAAAAAGCCCTCAGCTCCTCCTCGGAATTCAAGTGCAGGGGAGGAAGGGTCTTGGGAATAACAACAGGAGGGGGAGTTGATGCTGCTTCCTTACCAGGTGCAAGGTTTGCGGTCTCTGTCACATCACTTGTATCCATGTACAAATCTTGTGGTGTTTTTGTTGTCACTGTCCTTATTCCTGGAGTATCACATGGAAGGCTAGGACATATAGTAGTTCTGTGTGCTTTATTCTCCTCAGGTCCTTGTAAGATGAAAGAGAACTCCTGTCTATCTGAGCTGAAGGTATTTACATCCGTTCCTAGAGTTGTCAAACTTTCTAGGTTGTCTCTCGCACTTGAAGAGCTAAAGTCTTCATCCTGTACAGCACTGTCTTTCTGCTGTTTATCATCATTCTCACTTTGTGGAACTGAACCATCATCTTTATTAAAGTGAAGCTCTGGTGCGACTAGCGTAATAATAGGTGCTGGTGACGTAGCTTCAGGCATGTCTATTGAAGGGGTGTGGCCAGAGAAGCGATAATCTACTTCAGGTGCCTCTAATGTATCAGGAAATGAGGGTGTTGTGAAAGCAAATATGGTGTCACCTTTCTGTCTGTGAGTGCCATCAACGAATCCTCCCATTCTCTCATCTGAAGCTTGATCAATTTCAAAGCCTGGTGTTACAGACTGAGTCCTGATTATTTCAGGGTTAATTATTTCCTCTGTAAAAGGTTCTTTGTGAATATCAGAGCTTACAAAGATGTTCTCAGTTGCATCAGGATCTTGGAAAGCCATTTCTTCAGGGTGAGGATATTTTGCATCACGAGAATCCTCTTGAATGCTGCCAAGATCATGAAATTCATGTGATGTCTTATTTGAATCATGGAAAGTTTTTGAAACTTCAATATTTTCTACAATCTTTTGTTCTTCATGGCGCTCCATAAGATCCTCTTTAGTACCCGAGTAATCTTCAGGCGTTTTATTAACACTCGGAGAAACAGACGATATCTTATTCTCATGTTGAGAATCTTGTAAAATTATACTTGCCTCATGAAAATCACCTACAGTTTTCTTTGTCTCATCCTTATATTCATGTGCTCTGCTGCCACCAGAAGATTCTTGAAGTTTATCCAAGCCTTGAAGATGTTCTGAGTCCTTTGTTGGATTCCGGAAAGCTTCTAAAATCTCGCCCTCAACAACAGAACTCCCGTGGCTGTTTCCACTTTCAAGAGACTCCTCTAGAGCTTTTTCTGCAATATGGGAAACCTCAACATCCATGGCCATGTCATCAGACTTTTCTCCAACCTTGTGGGCATCCACAGGGTCTTCCAGATATGAAACTTTGATGTTATTGGGAGTTACTGTAATTCCTTCTTTATCTATATTAGGTTCTGTTTTCATACCAGCATGGGTTTCTCCCTCTATGTGTTTTCCCAGCATTCTTTCATTGCTGATAGAGTCATCTATTTGCTCTTTGTGAGGTGAGCTTCCTTGAATTTGGTTTTGATTTCCTTTGCGATTCATATTGGTGTGAAGCAGATTCTCCACCATTCCAGTGACGAGGGAATCTTGTGGTATCTTGTTTATCTCGGTAGAATCTTGATTAGCAGAGTTTGTCTGGAGATCATTGTGATGTTTGTCAGAATTATTTTGTACTTTGGGGTAATCCGTATACGGAATTTCAGTTTCC
>NC_091578.1:30140881-30150881 GCF_042767895.1 Penaeus vannamei | reverse complement strand
GTGATGACTGGCAGAGGTGCCGAGTGGGGGGGGGGGGGGGGACAGCGCTGGTGGTGCCGTCGCCAATGGCCAGTGATCCCGGGCAGGACGGACAGGGGCAGGAAGCGAAGGAAGTGTCCCAGAGGAATCATACGGATTTTTCTGGGAAGGAAATATCCGAAATTACCCGGATGCTGCAGACACCGTTACAGAGCATGGCCGTTGTAGAAGAGAAACTGGCCCAAGTTACGAGCGGAGAAGCCGAACAACAGAATGGGAGGGGGGGGGAGGTTCTAAAAGAGGCTATAAAAGATAATCTTTTATACATTTATTTTTTATAGATTTTATTTTTTAAAAGATAATCATTTATTAAAAAGGAGGCTATAAGAGAGACTTCCATCAAAGACTCAGAAATGGAACAAAAACTTAGTCTTGCAGAGAAGCAAGATTCGGAGTGTGAAATTAATTACTATTAAGGGAAGAGAAATAGAAATGAGCAAGATTCGGAGTGTGAGATTAATTACTATTAAGGGAAAAGGAATACAAATAACAGCGAGTGTAGCGGAAGGGACAAATTCCGCGACTTTCAGGTCCGTCCAGCTGGAATAACAACGACCAAGAAAAAGAAAAAAAAAAACTCTTGAATCAATTGGAATTTGTGCAAGACGAGTGGACAAGTGGACACTATCCTCGTACAAAAAAGAGTAAAAGTGTGTAAAGAAGAGTAGGGGAAGGAAGAGTGGGGATAGGAGAAGGATAAGGAGGAGGAAAAGAATTTTAGGAGAAGAAGGGCTACACAAGTACTTATATAGACCTTGTCCTCGTACGCCTATATGATTAGATAGCGCGGGGACAACCTGAGTGCCTGTCCTTTGTAAATAAACAGCTGTACACATGAGTCGTCTACGGTGCCTCACAACCCATCTGTGAGTGTGTGTGCGATATTTCTTTTATAGACCATGACTCTGATTTTATTTATTTATTTATTTATTTAGTTATTTTTATTATTATTATTATTATTATTATTATTATTATTTGTATTTCATGTTATTATCTGATAATACACCTATTTTTTTTTAATGAGAACTGTGAGCCTGCACAGGGACTTAACAAGATGAGGGTGAGGATAACCTACGTTAACACATCCTTTTGAGATGTAATCTTTTTTGTCTCAATAAACTAGTCAAAGTCTAAAGTCTCTCTCTCTCTCTCTCTCTCTCTCTCTCTCTCTCTCTCTCTCTCTCTCTCTCTCTCTCTCTCTCTCTCTCTCTCTCTCTCTCTCTGTTTCTATCTACATCTATCTCTTTCGCTCAGCCCCCCCCCTCATCTCTCTCCCTCCTTCTCTCCCTCTCTCCCTCATTCTCAGTTTCCCTTTTCTCCCTCGTCCGGTGAACCGCAAAACGAGGCCTATGACGTCATCAGAGGCACCGCCGGTTCCCCGCTCTTAGGTTAAGCAAAAGCGGCACCCTGGTTATTTTACAGACGCGAGGAAATAAAATGTCTGGATTTGATTTTACAATATGTAAGGATGTGTGTCCGTGTGCTATTAGTATATATTTGTTGTTTTTTCGGGGTGGATGGAGGTAGGAGTTAAAAGGGCGGGAATTTTTAAAAATCGTTGTGGTTGGTCTGTCATGGCGTAAGATCTGTCGATAAGGACATTATTACTTCGATAGTGATATATTACATATATATATGTATATTGTTTCTATTGTATTTTTATTTATTCATCTATTCATGGTCTAAATTGTTACGATGTCATTTCACACGCCGGTTCTTTTTTAAATAAATGTCAGGGACCATGAGAGTCAGGTGGCAACACTTTCCTTTGGGGTTGATAACGTTTGTGGCAACGATGCACCGATGCCAAGTTCTTCCCCCATTAAGCTGCGTTTTTAAGAATGAATCCTTCTAATCATACATATATTCAAACTATTCGAATACATTTTGATATATTTTTTATTCATGTTTATTTTTTATGGGATCTTAATGTGTTTAATAATACCACAGTGGCGTTTTCTTCAAACTTTTGGGAGTGGCAACACTGTCTCACACTGCCTGACCCTAACAGCTCGTGAACTTGGCTGACTCAGTCTCCCTCAAACAAGTGTAGTGTATTGTGCCATGAGTTCGTATAAAGTCCCACGGATTAATGAAATACGAAGCAGAGAGGAGAAAAGTACTTGTTTTCGAGGTGCGTGGAGGGTAACGGGCTCAAAGCCTAAGACTTATTTCATTCTTTTGGGATTGGAAGAAATTAATAGTTTTTTTTTTTTTAATTATTTCGCTTCAGTTCAATTCAATTCTAATACTTCTAATACTATAGATTTTTTTTTTTTTTTTTTTTTTTTTTTTTTTGTAAATCGCACACTACATTTATGCATCCTAGTAATGGTTACTATTAACAAGACATTTGAAACCATTTCTTCTGGTTGGAATTTATGAATAATAGATAGATAGAGACTGAGACAGAGGTAGACAGACAGACAAACAGACAGACAGACACAAACTGAATTAGAATTAAACAGAATACAGTTTTGTGTTAAATGTTTTATATCTAGGGTCCCTTTCAACACACGGTTAAAATCTTTGATGCACTTTTTATGATATTCTTGTGTAAAAGGGGCCCTCACACGATCAGTTTTTTCGTCAATTAATTGATATCAATTTATTGACGTCAATGAATTGATGGAAATCACTGTGCCCTCACACGGTCAATGATTTTACTTCAATTTTCAGTTTGATTCATAATTTCGAGATGAAAGCATCTGTGGCACTCGGAGCAGCGCTTGCTCTGGACACTCCAAAGCGAAAGAAGAGGAGTAAGTGGGTAAAGAAATGAGTAAGTGGGTAAAGAAATGGCATCTCTGTCGAAGGGAACAAGGACATACAAGATTGCTGAGGGAATTAAGGGACGACGAGCCAGAGGATTACAGGAATTTCCTCAGAATGGACGCCATCATCATTTTACGCTCACTTTCTTTCTTCTTTTCAGCCATGATTACGATGACGACTCTTTCACTGCTGCAATGGAAAACACTGAATTATTGATCAATATTGACGCTTTGCCCACACACGCTCAATATATTGAAGACCCATCAATAAATATCAAAGGAGTTTTGATCTATCAATGAATTGACTCAATGACATTGTTTCAATTAAATTGATATCAATGTCCCCCTCACACGGTCAATTTCTCCATCAATTCATTGACGTCAATAAATTGATATCAATTAATTGACGAAAAAATTGATCGTGTGAGGGCCCCTTAATGTCATTGTATTTATATACACGCTGAGAGTGTAAACATTTCGGAAATGATTTAGATGTTATGATTATTGTATAATTCAAGACGATGTTGTTCCATATTAGGCTGTAGAAGTTTGTTATTAATCGTCATTTAAAACGGAAACATCTTTCGCGTTTTTTTTTTTTTTTTGTGGTTATTCGTCTTTCTCTCTTCCTCTCTCATCCTCTCCTTCCCTCTCCCTCCTTTCATCCTTCCTCTCTCTCCTTTCCTCTCATCCACCTCACCCCTCTCCTCCCCTCTCTCTCTTCTTCCCTTTATTTTTCCTCTCTCTCCTTCCCCTCATCCTCGCCATCCCTCTCATTCCCCTCATCCTTCCTCTCTCTTTCTCCTCTCCTCTCCCCCATGTAAATGCAAATGTAAAAACAAGAAGGATAGAACAATGAAATAAATGAATAGACAGATTAATAAAAAAGAAAAAAATAATGGCTGCATCTCATTACATAACTTTCTTTCGGCTATTTCGACAAATAAGATTTTCTTTTATTCATTATCATCATCATATACTCATCAATCATCATCATAATTAGCATTAATTTGTTACATAACGCTCGTGAGACCAAACAAAAAGTTGTGAAATGGACTGACGTTTGAAGTGTCAAAATGGCGACGCTGACATAACAGATTAGTTAAAGAAGAAAAAAAGTAAACAGAATGAAACAATAAACCGTATTTAGGGATACCATCATTGTTGACTCATTTAGAAAAGGTATGAATGAGAATGAATATCTTCACAATACATGAGAGATGTATTTGGCCGGTTTCGATTCTTTCTTCGTCAGAAATAGGCCTACGTGTGGTTTTGACGAAGATACATTCGAAACCGGTCGGATACATCTCTTGTATTGTGAAGATATTCATTTTCATTCATATCTTTCTACAGAATGAAATAAACAGCGGAAGATTGTTTGAGAATGTAGTAGATGGAATGTAGACAGTAGAGGGATGTAAACAGAATTGAATAAATAGGCCTACGTGTAACTTTGACGAAGATACATTCGAAACCGGTCGGATACATCTCTTGTATTGTGAAGATATTCATTTTCATTCATATCTTTCTACAGAATGAAATAAACAGCGGAAGATTGTTTGAGAATGTAGTAGATGGAATGTAGACAGTAGAGGGATGTAAACAGAATTGAATAAATAGCGCAAGAATGGTTTAGGATGCAGTAGATGGAACGAAGACAGAGGAATGTAAACAAAATTGAATAAACAACCCAAGAATGTTTTAGAATACAGTAGATGGAATTACGACAGATGAGAAATGCTGACAGAATGATAAACAGCGTAAAGGTGCTGTCACACTAGCACTTTTTCCTTCAATTTTTTTTTTACAATTTTCTGAAATTTTGTCCATTTTTGAGCGAATTGTCGATTTTCCAGTCAGACGATAATGATCGTTTCCGTCTGAAAACCTTTCCGTCAACTTTTTCAGCCAAGCACAGTCAAATCAAGAGCTATATTCGAGAATGTTTGTATTTATATTTAATAAAATTGTCAAAAAATTGACGGAAAAGGTGCTAGTGTGACAGCACCTTAAAAATCTTTTAGGATGTAGCAGATAGAGTGAAGAAATAATAGAAATGTAAACAGATTGAATAAAGACAGCATGGAACCAAGACAGTAGAGGAATGTAAACAGAATTGAATAAATAGCACAAGAATGTTTTAGAATGTAGTAGATGGAATAAAGAAAGTATTGGAAGATTAACATAACTATATAAACATCGCAAAAGTGTTTAAGAATGAAGTAGATGGAATGAAGGCAGAAAGGGAATGGAGTAGAGATGAGGAGAGTCAATTGGGAGTGGATAGAAGTAGAGTGATAGAGAAGGTGCGAGTCTATGTGAAAGTGGATGTTTGTTAGAATAAAGGAGAAAGGGAGAGGCGGGAAGAGGAGGGGAGGGAGGGAAAGGAAAGGGGAGGGAAGGAGGAGGGAAAGGGAAAGGAAGGGAAGGAGAGGAGGAGGGAAAGGGAAAGGAAGGGAAGGAGAGGAGGAAGGGGAAGGGAAAGGAAAGGGAAGGAGGGAGATGGAAGGGAAGGGAAGAGATGGGATGGGGAGGGAAAGGAAGGGAAGGAGAGAAAGGGAGAGGCGGGAAAAGGAGGGGAGGAGGGAAAGGGAGGAAAGGAGGCGGGGAGAAATGGGATGGGAGGAAAGGGAAGGGAGGGAGGAGGGAAAGGGGAGGGAAGAGGAGGAGGGAAAGGGAAGGGAGGGAGGAGAGGAGGAAGGGGAAGGAAGGAGGGAGATGGAAAGGGAGGGAAGGGGAAGGGAAAGAAAGGAAAGGGAAAGAGGGAGATGGAAGAGAAGAGAAGAGATGGGATGGGGAGGCAAGAGAAAGAAGGAAGAGAAAAGGAGAGACAGAGACAGATACAGACAGACAGACAGATATAGACACAGACATACATACAGACAAACAGAGACAGAGGATAAAAGCAGAATGAAGCGGCGTCTGAGCCAACAAAAAGCCGACGCGTCCTCGAACTCAGCAAAATCACCGTCGAAAACAACATGGCGGGGGATACGGCGCTATCTCCTTTCCATTCAGTCCTTTAAAAGATAAAAGATTTATATATTTTTGTCGAGTTGTTTAAATTATTTGATTTATTAAGTTGTGTAAATTATTATTCTTTTTCTATGGTCAAGTTTGTATGATGTTTTATCAATCTGCATCAATAATTTCATAAAAAAATGTTAGAAAATATATTCGTACACACCTAATATTTTTCCCGTATTCCAAAAAAATTATTGAACTATCATGCTATCACACACACACACACACACACACACACACACACACACACACACACACACACACACACACAAACACACACAACACACACACACACACACACACACACACACACACACACACACACACAGAGAGAGAGAGAGAGAGAGAGAGAGAGAGAGAGAGAGAGAGAGAGAGAGAGAGAGAGAGAGAGAGAGAGA
This sequence comes from Penaeus vannamei, assembly GCF_042767895.1. Lineage (NCBI taxonomy): Eukaryota > Metazoa > Arthropoda > Malacostraca > Decapoda > Penaeidae > Penaeus > Penaeus vannamei. The sequence continues at coordinate 30,144,643 of NC_091578.1, read as the reverse complement.
GGGAGGGAGGAGAGAGAGAGGGAGAGAGAGAGGGAGAGAAGAGAAGAGAAGAGACAGAGACAGACAGAGAAGAAAAGAAAAGAGAAGAGAAGAGAAGAGAAGAGACAGACAGAGACAGAGACAGAGAAGAGAAGAAAAAAGAATAGAAAAAGAAAAAAAGATGGACAGACCTAAGCGCACCAACCACGAAGCGAAGGTGCAGCAGCAACAGAAACCCGAGATCCCGTTTTCTGTTGTCGCTGCGAAGGGGTGACTAAGGAGACGGAAAAAATAAATATTGGTCAGTTAGACTTCAGAGGGAGGGAGAGGAAAGGGGAAGGGAGAGAAAGGGGAAGGGAGAGGAAGAGGAAGGGGGAATGGAGAGGAGGAGGAAAGGGGAAGGGAGAGGGAGAGGAAAGGGGAAGGGAGAGCGAAAAGGGGAAGGGGGAGGGAGGAAGATGAGGGAGGGTGAGGAAAAGATAATATGAGAGGGAGAGGAAGGCGAGGAAGAGAGATAGAGGGACGAGGAGAGAGAGAGAAAGGAGAAGAAGAATCGGAAAGAGAAGGGGAGAGGAAAGAGAGAGGAAGGGAGAGAAGGTTAGGATGGAGAGAGATAGAGATAGATAGATAGATAGATAGAGAGAGAGAGAGAGAGAGAGAGAGAGAGAGAGAGAGAGAGAGAGAGAGAGAGAGAGAGAGAGAGAGAGAGAGAGAATGAGAGAGAGAGAGAGAAAGAGAGAGAGAGAGAGACATTGGCAGAGACAGAGAGAGAGATAGAGATAGAGATAGACAGAGAGAGAGAGAGAGAGAGAGAGATGTATGATCACACGATGATTTTGTGTTTAAGAAACGACTGAAATCTTTTATATACAATTTACGAATAAAAAGTTATGATATTTACAAGACTCAAAAGCATCATGAATAGAAGACAATTGAACACCAATAATAATATCGATTCCGTATACAAAATAATTCAAAATCAGCATTTCCTGCCAAACATTCTTCATCATAAATAAGACACAATTACACATAATACACACATTCTTTATCATAAACAAGACACAATTACACATGATACACACATAGACATCAGAATTACAGCATGAGAAATATCTGCGCGCAATAAGGGTTAGAATAGCGTGTTCCTCAAGTCTCCTAATCACTGCCACGGATTTTGTGTCTTAGTCTGCGTCGGTCGAGGAGACTTGAACTGGCGGGAGACTTGAAGCAGATGGCCTTTCTGGCGTGCGAAGGGAGAGAGAGAGAACACGAGGACAAGTCCCTTCGGAAGAGGGGGAAGGGAAGAAGGGGAGAGGGTGAGGGGAGGAGGAGGGAGAGGGAGAGGGAGAGAACGCGAGGACAAGTCCCTTCGGAAGAGGGGGAAGGGAAGAAGGGGAGAGGGTGAGGGGAGGAGGAGGGAGAGGGAGAGGGAGAGAGAGAGAACGCGAGGACAAGTCCCTTCGGAAGAGGGGGAAGGGAAGAAGGTGAGAGGGTGAGGGGAGGAGGAGGGAGAGGGAGAGGGAGAGAGAGAGAACGCGAGGACAAGTCCCTTTGGGAGAGGGGGAAGGGAAGAAGGGGGAGAGGGTGAGGGGAGGAGGAGGGAGAGGGGGATGAAGAGGGAGAGGGAGGGAGAGGGAGAGGGAGAGGGAGAGGGGAGAGGGAGAAAGAGAGAGAGAGGGAGAAGGAGAAGGAGAAGGAGAGAGAGAGAGAGAGACAGACAGACAGACAGAAAGAGAAAGAGAGAGAGAGAGAGAGAGAGAGAGAGAGAGAGAGAGAGAGAGAGACAGACAGACAGACAGACAGACAGACAGACAGACAGACAGAAAGAAAGAAAGAGAACGAGAAAGAGAGAAAGAAAGAGAGAGCGAGAGAGATGTATACATATATACTACACACTATATAAAGAGATTCTTTGGAACATAAAAAAAAAAATATATTACAGGACTATTAGACTATTAACCTCTTTCCTAGTTCCTGTCTCTCATTTGATCTAAAAATTATTCCTAAAAATTATAACAGGTACATGAGAATAAATAAATTAAACTGAAATGAACATATATGATCCCCTTGGCGCCAACAAGTCTACAAAATTAAAACCGATAATTCGAGATATGTTTATTTTTGCGAAATGTGTGTCAGACAGTGATTGATCGGTATCACTATATTATTGTTATTATTATTATTATTATTGTTGTTGTTGTTATTGTTATTATCATCATTATTATCATAATCATTATTATTGTTATTATTATTACTATCATTATTATTATTTGTCATCATTATTATTTGTCATCATTATTATTGTTTCCATAATAAATATCATTATTGTTATTATTCCTTTTATTATTGTTATTATTATTGTTGTTATTATTATTATTATTATTATTATCATCATCATCATCATCATCATCGTCACCATCATCATCATCATCATCATCATCATCGTCACCATCATCATCATCATCGTCATCATCATCATCATCATCGTCGTCATCATCATCATCATCATCATCATCTGTAATACATGTAGTGGGAGGAAGGAGGCGTCCCACCCTATTATTATTACTTATTATTATTATTATTATTATTATTATCATTATTATTATTATTATTATTATTATTATTATTATTATTATTATTATTATTATTACTATCATTACTTGTTGTTTGGTAGGTCGTGGCTGAGCGGTAAGACAGTAGTAAGTAAGTAAGATACTGACGTACTCTGAAGATGTTGGTCTGAAGTTAAACTTGTCGCAGTTTTCTTGTCTTTATTCTGGGTGACTGGTACAGAGGGCAAGGCAGGTGCCCAGGGAGGAGCACGTCCTGCCAAGCCCGCGAGGACGAGCGGTCTGAGGTAGATGGCACAGGAACTGCCATGGACGAAGTTCGTTTTGAGACAATATACAATGGAAAAAACATGAAAGAATATGAAAGAACATAAATTCAGAAACATCGGTTCACATGACCGTTTCGTGGAGAGGAACAAGGGTATGGTTGACATGATATCGGTATGTTTTTACAATCCAAACATTGTGGTTATGGGACAGGCTGGCTGACTATACATGAAACATAGAACATTTGAATATCAATGGTAAAGTCAGTTACATACATCGTGATTCAGAATAAGCATTTTATAAGAAACATTTTGAGTATAAACATAGCATATTTATACATGAAGACAACAGAATAAATGCATGGAAAATGTATGAGAGTAATAAGGGTCAGATTAGCGTGCTTTGCGGTCACTTCGTCAATGTCGGGCACGGGGCAGGTTGAAGTACTTGTGAAATAAGAACACATGGCTTTCGTGGTCTGCGAGGGGTGAGCGACGAGGGGAGCGGGTCACTAAATCATCATCATCATCATCATCATCATCATTATCCTTTTTATATTATCATTATTGTTATCATTATCATCATCATCATTATCCTTTTTTATATTATCATTATTGTTATTATTATCATCATCATCATTATCCTTTTTATATTATCATTATTGTTATTATTATCATCATCATCATTATCCTTTTTATATTATCATTATTGTTATTATTATCATCATCATCATTATCCTTTTTATATTATCATTATTGTTATTATTATCATCATCATCATTATCCTTTTTATATTATCATTATTGTTATTATCATCATTATTATCATCATCATCATTATCCTTTTTATATTATCATTATTGTTATTATTATCATCATCATCATTATCCTTTTTATATTATCATTATTGTTATTATTATCATCATCACCATTATCCTTTTTATACTA
>NC_091578.1:30125881-30128381 GCF_042767895.1 Penaeus vannamei | reverse complement strand
CTCTCTCTCTCTCTCTCTCTCTCTCTCTCTCTCTCTCTCTCTCTCTCTCTGTCTCTCTCTCTCTCTCCTCTCTCTCTCTCTCTCTCTCTCTCTCTCTCTCTCTCTCTCTCTCTGTCTCTCTGTCTCTCCTCTCTCTCTCTCTCTCTCTCTCTCTCTCTCTCTCTCTCTCTGTCTCTCTCTCTCTCTCTCTATGGCTCTCTCTCTCCTCCTCTCTCTCTGTCTCTCCTCTCTCTCTCCTCCCCTCTCTCTCTCTCCTCTCTCTCTCTCTCTCTCTCTCATCTCTCCTCTCCCTCTCTTCTCCTCTCTCTCTCTCTCCTCTCTTCTCCTCTCTCTCTCTCTCCTCTCTTCTCCTCTCTCTCTCTCTCCTCTCTTCTCCTCTCTCTCTCTCTCTCTCTCTCTCTCCTCCTCCTCCTTCTCTCTCTTCTCTCTCCTCTCTCCTCCTCCTCTCTCCTCTCTCCGTCTTCTCTCTCCTCTCTCTGTCTCCTCCTCTCTCTTCTCTCCTCCTCCTCTTCTCTCTCTCCCTCCTCCTCCTCCTCTTCTTCTCCTCTCTCCTCCTCTCTCCTCCTCCCTCCTCTCTCCTCTCTCCTCCTCTCTCCTCCTCTCTCTCTCTCTCCTCTCTCTCTTCTCTCCTCTCTCTCTCTCTCTCTCTCTCTCTCTCTCTCTCTCTCTCTCTCTCTCTCTCTCTCTCTCCTCCTCCTCTCTTTCTCTCCTCTTCCTCCTCCTCCTCTCTCTCTCCTCCTCCTCTTCTCTCTCTCCTCCTCCTCTCTCTCTCTCTCTCTCTCTCTCTCTCTCTCTCTCTCTTTCCCTCTTTCTCTCTCTCTCTCTTCCCTCCTCTCTCTCTCTCTCCTCCTTCTCTCTCTCTCTCTCTCTCTTCTCTCTCTCCTCCTCTCTCTCTCTCTCTTTTCTCTCTCTCTCTCCTCTCTCTCTCTCTCTTCTCTCTCTCCTCCTCTCTTCTCTTTCTCTCTCCTCTCTCCTCCTCTTTCTCTCTCTCTCTCTCTCCTCTCTCTCTTCTCTCTCCTCTCTCTCTCTCTCTCTCTCTCTCTCTCTCTCTCCTCCTCTCTCTCTCTCTCCTCCTCTCTCTCTCTCTCTCTCTCCTCCTCTCTCTCTCTTCTCCTCTCCTCCTCTCTCTCCTCTCTTCTCTCTCTCTCTCCTCCTCTCTCTCTTCTCTCCCTCTCTTTCTCCCTTTCTCTTTCCTTCCCTCTCTCCCTCTCTTTCTCCCTTCCTCTTTCCTTCTCTCTCTCTCTCTCTCTCTCTCTCTCTCTCTCTCTCTCTCTCTGCTCCTTCTCTCTCTCTCTCCTCCTCCTCTCTCTCTCTCCTCTCTTCGCTCTCTCTCTCTCCTTCTCCCTCACTCTCTCTCTCTCCTTCTCTCTCTCTCTCTCTCTCTCTCCTTCTCCCTCACTCTCTCTCTCTCTCTCTCTCTCTCTCTCTCTCTCCTCCTCTCTCTTCTCTCCTCTCTCCCTTTCTCTCTCTCCTCCTCTTCTCTCTCTCTCTCTCTCTCTCTCTCTCTCTCTCTCTCTCTCTCTCTCTCTCTCTCTCTCTCTCTCTCTCTCTCTCTCTCTCTCTCTCTCTCTCTCTCTTTTTTGCCTTCTCTTTCTCTCTTTCCCCCCTTTCCTCCCCCCCCTCTTCCCTCCTCCTCCCCCCATGGATATCTGTGATATGTTAAAATTATGGTCGCATTTGTTTGAGGTCAATATCTATGAATTGGACTTGGTCATAAAGAAGCATTTTAAATATATTAATAACCATTTATTGCTGATTATTGTTCATGCTATTTTTGATTGATACTCATGTAAAACTTTTATCCTACAGAACAAGAATGTAAAGCAGTGCAAAAATGCGCAGTAAGAAAATAAGCCAAACCAGGAATGCCCAGGCAGGCAACAGACCAGCATTCTTAAAAACCCGACTTTCGAAGAGGAATGCCTCGGAGCGTCACATGAGAGCCGCCTCAAGGAGAGAAGCCCGCGAGATACAAGAGCATTCAAAAAATTCCCCTTCAGGATCCGCAAAGTGTCAGGGTCAGGGTAAGAGACGTCAGTCTGTCGAATCCACACCCCCAGAGATGAAACAGATGAAGAGGAAGCTGACTGATGACTCTTTTGACTGCGGAAATAGTGATGGCAAGCAGAAAAAAAATTCTCCAACTAAGAGACCAGAGGAAAAAGCCACTCCTTCAGGGAACAGCAGTGAACCGCAGCCGAAGGGTGGACAGGCACAGAAGAGGAGGAAAATTTCTTTCGCAGAAGAAAACCTCTCTTCTGTAGAGACTCCAGTTATAGCAAAGAATCTTAGGTCTCGAATAAGGGGAAATGCGGCTATTGAAGGCAGTACACCCGGAAAAGAAGCAGAAAATTCAGGTTCTTCATTAGGTGGCCTTCCAAATTCAAGTAAGTCTGGTACTAAGGAAAATGACTCTCAGAATAAGAATAGTCCAGGTCCAAAAAGTACGAAAAAGGGAAAGAAGAGGGCGTCAAATGGTGGCTCCCCTTTAGATGCAAAG
>NC_091578.1:30098381-30120881 GCF_042767895.1 Penaeus vannamei | reverse complement strand
TCAATTACACCATGAAAAGCCAAGATACCCAAGGAAAGAAACGCTCTCTTTCGTGTTATCACAGCTCCCCTCAGCCCCCAAGATTTCTCACCAAAGTAACCGATGATTTGGCCCAGATAACCATGCTTACGGCTAGACCTGCGTGTATACAAAACCAGTTGAACTGCACCTTTAGCCATGTCAGAAAATGAAAATAGGTACAGGGAGTCTAGTAGCACCCACAGATCAGAAGTTACTGTCTCTCTAGAAATAAGAATATCAACTGTCAGTCCTCAAATGTGTATGGCCACTCTTAAAGACAAACTGCAAATGAGGGACTTCCATAGTAAGGTTTTAGAAGTGCATTGCAGAATTGGAGAAGAGATGAAGGAGTTTCAAGAATATTGCTGGAAATGTGGAGAAAGGAATGGTTACCCTTATGTGCAGTTATCCCAATGCTGTTAGTAGCCTATTATCATTTAGCAGCTGGTAGGAAGTCAGCCAGCAGACCAGACACTTTTTTTTTCAAGAACCACCACTGTGAGGAAGCATTGATAGCACTCACAGGAGCTTGTCCATGTAGAGGCTGGAGGGGAAGAGGACAGCAGTGAAAAGAAGTGACGTACCCAACCCTCACCTGCCAGGTCATCGCAAGACCAGAGCAGGAGAGTAAGTGAACCCTTAGTATGCCCCACAAAATGGAAGAGAGGAGGAAGCTATGTTCCCCATGGCAACCAATGAAAGGTTGAGCTATGGGACCCAGCATGGGAGTATATTGGTTAGATATCACACGTGCATCACATAGAACCTGACATGTAGTGGAGACATCAAGCTTTTACTGATTATTTTGAATTTGGGAGGTCTGCCCATACCACAGACACTCAGGGCTAGCAGACCATAGGTGATGGACCTTGTCATCAAGAGTGATTGCTCCAGAGGCAAGGGCCCATCAAATTTTATGAATCAGGGGGAAACCAGATAGTACTCTGAAAAGAGGGAAAAGCAAGTGGGTGTAAAAATACAGGAAGGTGAAGGTGCCTCTAAAAGAGGAAGATGTACCTCTTACAAGGAAAAGGAACATAAAACCACCAAGATGGAGGATAATAAAAGAAAGAAGAGCATTTAGAAAATTTACAGGAAACCACAGTATAATATCATACTCATCATTCACTGTAATATGAAGCTTTAGAAGAGCCAAGGAACGGGTGTGACAGATGCCCATGATAAAGGCATGTACACTCTTTGTCCAGTGTTGGAAAGGGTGATGAAGCAGGCTGTGGGACTTGGTGGGGGGGGAGGGGGGGGAGTCAGCAACTGGATTTATATTTGTGTGAATATTGCAATGTCTTTGATTTATTGTTTAGCATTTCCAAGCCAAAATGAGTGCATTAACATTTGTATTTATGGAAAGGGAAATACTGAAGAAGTGCATGTCTAATTGTACAGTTGGTACATGCAATGAAAAATTCTAATAATAAATTCTTTTACTTCTTACAGGAGAAATTCACTCTGAAGAAGATTGTCCTTGTGTTTGATCAGCAAGATTCAATGCTCAGTAATCTACATTTGTCACATGTTTCAATTTTATATAGACATAGCCTTGATTTTAGATTTGATAGAGGTTTCATCGAGACTTGCAGGTCCTATATGAAAGGCACACTCTTTGTGATGATGTCTGGAGTTAGCACTGCTATAAATTTTAAACCTGACAGACGATGTAGATATTTTGGGTGCTTGCCAGCATTCAAGAGAGTAGAACTTCAGAGAGATACTGACTCCAGATTATATCAGATTTTGGTATCAAGAGCAAAGATGTTAAGAGAGCACATAGCTGGGAATTCCAGTAAATACAAAGTTTTATTCACAGACTTGCTACCTTTACAACTAGATGCTTTAGAAAGATATAATACTGTCAACCATTTGAAAACATCTGGTCATGTGATTCCTATATTACCAGAAATGTCCTATTTGGTGGAAAATATGTGTCTCTCAAGTGCCGTGGAGAGGTTTAATAGTTGGGCACGGACGGATGCAGCTGCCCAAGGCTTTCAAGAGTGGAGCTGCATTGAGAAAATCAGAAAACCACAGTATTCTAGTAATGGTAGAACTTTAGTTACATGTGTCCAAAGGTACCGGAAAGTGGCTATCACATCAGCTATCCGTAAGACTGTGCAAAAGTTAGTTGCGGATACTAATTCAGTGTTAACAAAATCACCACTAAATAGTTCTGATTTATTTAATTCTTCTCAAGTTGCTTTAGTGAGCCATGCAATGCATTCAACTCCAGAAATGAGTGCTAATATTTCATTGGCAGCCACAGCAGCTGGTAGCTCACAGACAGATTCTACGGGCAAAATGCAATCTACAACTACTTCAAAAGCTACAAACAAGAACTTGTCAATAAGCCGAGTTGCTGATAAAAAAACACTGCATGGAAAATGCTCTGCACAGGAAAATCCTGCTACCGTAGTAGGATTTGAAACAACAGCAAAGATACCAGCTACAGTAAGCATGTCAGGAGGATTAGAATCAACTTGTGAAACAACAGTAGTCTGTAATGTAGGAGATTCTGTAGGGGAGACACCAATCACATCAGCTTCAACAAACAAGACAGAAATCGCAACAAAGTCTACCAGTAAAACAACAACTTTTTCAGACACCACACTAGCCACAACAACAGATTGTACAAGCAGGACACCGGCTGCAGTAACATGTATGAGCAAGATGCCCACCACAACATCTACAAGCATGACACCAGCAGCAACAACTTCATCTACAAACAATGTGCCAGCCACAATGGTAATTTCTGCAAGCCAGACAAAGCCATTAGTATCTACAAGTGAGATACCAACCACAACAACAACTTCTATGTACAAGACAACGACTATAACTTCTGCTTCATCTAGTAGCATGCCTACCACAAATTTAGTTTTTACAAATAAAATGGCAATCACAACACCTTCCACAAGCAAGGCACTCAATACAACAGTTATATGCACAACACCAGCTACACCCAGTGGTTCTATAAACAAAACACCACCTACAGAAACTTCTACAAGCAAAATGCAAACTACAACAAAAGCAGCAGCTTCTGTGAGCAAGATGTCAACCACTACAAGTGAGGCAACTGAAACCACAACTACTTTAGGTAAGACAGCAGCTCCTGTAAACAAGACAGCTGCAGTAACAGCTTCTACAAGCAAGACACAAAATACAGGGGTAGTTTCTACAAGCAGGACACCAACTACAACAACAGCATTTTCAGATGATACACCAGCTGCTACAACAATAGATTTTACAAGAGAGACGAGCAAGACAAATGACACAACAACAGTTTTTACAAGCATTCCACAAGTTACAACAGTTATGAGTAAGACACCAGCAGCATCACCATCTGCTACAACTACTTCCACAAGCAAGGCACCAACTACAACATCCTCTTCCTGCAAGACACCAACTGTTACAACACCTTCTACAAGCAAGGTGCCACCTACAACACCCTCTACAAGCAAGGTGCCACCTACAACACCCTCTACAAGTAAGGTGCCACCTACAACACCCACTACAAGCAAGGTGCCACCTACAACACCCACTACAAGCAAGGTGCCACCTACAACACCCTCTACAAGCAAGGTGCCACCTACAACACCCTCTACAAGCAAGGTGCCACCTACAACACCCTCTACAAGCAAGGTGCCACCTACAACACCCTCTACAAGCAAGGTGCCACCTACAACACCCTCTACAAGTAAGGTGCCACCTACAACACCCTCTACAAGTAAGGTGCTACCTACAACACCCTCTACAGGCAAGGTGCCACCTACAACACCCTCTACAAGCAAGGTGCCACCTACAACACCCTCTACAAGTAAGGTGCCACCTGCAACACCCACTACAAGCAAGGTGCCACCTACAACACCCTCTACAAGCAAGGTGCCACCTACAACACCCTCTACAAGCAAGGTGCCACCTACAACACCCACTACAAGCAAGGTGCCACCTACAACACCCACTACAAGCAAGGTGCTACCTACAACACTGTCTTCAACCAAGGCACCAACTACAACAACAGCCTCTTTAAGCAAGGTGACAACTACTACAACACCCTCTACAAGCAATGTGATAACTACAGCAACAACCTCTACAAGCAAGACACCAACTACTACAACAGTTTCTACAAGCAAGCCAGCAACTACAAAACCCTCTACAAGCAAGGCAACAACTACAACAACAGCCTCTACAAGCAAGGCAACAACAACAACAGCCTCTACAAGCAAGGCAACAACAACAGCCTCTACAAGCAAGGCAACAACTACAACAACAGCCTCTACAAGCAAGGCAACAACTACAACAACAGCCTCTACAAGCAAGGCGACAACTACAACAACAGCCTCTACAAGCAAGGCGACAACTACAACAGCCTCTACAAGCAAGGCAACAACTACAACAGCCTCTACAAGCAAGGCAACAACTACAACAACAGCCTCTACAAGCAAGGCAACAACTACAACAACAGCCTCTACAAGCAAAGCACCAACTACAACAACAGCCTCTACAAGCAAGGCACCAACTACTACAACACTTTCTACAAGTAATGTGACAACTACAGCAACAGCCTCTACAAGCAAGGCAACAACTACAACAACAGCCTCTACAAGCAAGGCATCAACTACTTCAACAGCCTATACAAGTAAGGCAACAACTACAACACCTTCTACAAGCAAGGCACCAACTACAACACCCTCTACAAGCAAAGCACCATCTACAACACCCTCTACAAGTAAGGCAACAACTACAACACCCTCTACAAGCAAGGCAACAACTGCAACAACAGCCTCTACAAGCAAGGCAACAACTACAACAACAGCCTCTACAAGCAAAGCACCAACTACAACAACAGCCTCTACAAGCAAGGCACCAACTACTACAACACTCTCTACAAGCAATGTGACAACTACAGCAACAACCTCTACAAGTGAGGCACCAACTGCTACAACACCCTCTACAACCAAGGCACCAACTACTACAACACCCTCTACAACCAAGGCACCAACTACTACAACACCCTCTACAACCAAGACACCAACTACTACAACAGTCTCTACAAGCAAGGCACCAAGTACAACAGCCTCTACAAGCAAAGTGACAACTACAACAACAGCCTCTACAAGCAAAGTGACAACTACAACAACAGCCTCTACAAGCAAAGTGACAACTACAACAACAGCCTCTACAAGCAAAGTGACAGCTACAACAACAGCCTCTACAAGCAAAGTGACAACTACAACAACAGCTTCTACAAGCAAAGTGACAACTACAACAACAGCCTCTACAAGCAAGATGCCAACTACAACAAAACCTACAAGCACGGTACCAAATACAACACCCTCTACAAGCAAGGTGCCACTTACACCAACTACAACACCCTCTACAAGCAAGGCACCAACTACAACACCCTCTACAAGCAAGACACCAACTACTACAACAGCTTCTACAAGCAAGTCACCAACTACTACAACAGCCTCTACAAGCAAGTCACCAACTACTACAACACCCTCTACAAGCAAGTCACCAACTACTGCAACAGCCTCTACAAGCAAGGTGCCAACTACAACACCCTCTACAAGCAAGGCACCAACTACAACAACAGCCTCTACAAGCAAGACACCAACTACAACAACAGCCTCTGCAAGCAAGACACCAACTACTACAATAACCTCTACAAGCAAGACACCAACTACTACAATAACCCCTACAAGCAAAGCACCAACTACAACAACACCCTCTACAAGCAAGACACCAACAACAACAGCCTCTACAAGCAAGTCACCAACTACTGCAACAGCCTCTACAAGCAAGTCACCAACTACTGCAACAGTCTCTACAAGCAAGGCACCAACTACAACAACAGCCTCTACAAGCAAGGCACTAACTACAACAGCCTCTGCAAGCAAGACACCAACTACTACAATAACCTCTACAAGCAAGACACCAACTACTACAATAACCCCTACAAGCAAAGCACTAACTACAACAGCCTCTGCAAGCAAGACACCAACTACTACAACACCCTCTACAAGCAAGACACCAACTACAACAACAGCCTCTACAAGCAAGGCACCAACTACTTCAATACTCTCTACAAGCAAAGCACCAACTACAGCAACAACCTCTACAAGCAAGGCACCAACTACTACAACACACTCTACAGGCAAAGCACCAACTACTACAACAGTCTCTACAAACAAGGCACCAACTACAACAGCCTCTACAAACAAGGCACCAACTACTACAACAACCTCTACAAGCAAAACACCAACTACAACACCCTCTACAAGCAAGACGCAAACTACTACAACACCCTCTACAAGCAAGACACAAACTACTACAATACTCTCTACAAGCAATGTGACAACTACAGCAACAACCTCTACAACCAAGGCACCAACTACTACAACAGTCTCTACAAACAAGGCACCAACTACAACAGCCTCTACAAGCAAGGAGACAACTACAACACTCTCTACAAGCAAGCTGACAACTACAACAGCCTCTACAAGCAAGGCGACAACTACAACAGCCTCTACAAGCAAGGCGACAACTACAACAGCCTCTACAAGCAAGGCGACAACTACAACAGCCTCTACAAGCAAGGCGACAACTACAACACCCTCTACAAGCAAGGCGACAACTACAACACCCTCTACAAGCAAGGTGACTACATCAACAGCCTCTACAAGCAAGGTGACAACTACAACAACACCCTCTACAAGCAAGGCGACAACTACAACAGCCTCTACAAGCAAGGCGACAACTACAACAGCCTCTACAAGCAAGGTGACTACAACAACAGCCTCTACAAGCAAGGTGACTACAACAACAGCCTCTACAAGCAAGGCGACAACTACAACAGCCTCTACAAGCAAGGCGACTACAACAACAGCCTCTACAAGCAAGGCGACAACTATAACAGCCTCTACAAGCAAGGCAACTACAACAGCCTCTACAAGCAAAGTGACAACTACAACACTGTCTACAAGCATGGCAACTACTACAACAGCCTCTACAAGCAAGACACCAACAACACCCTCTACAAGCAAAGTGACAACTACACCACCGTCTACAAGCATGACAACTACTACAACAGCCTCTACAAGCAAGGCACCAACAACACCCTCTACAAGCAAAGTGACAACTACAACACTGTCTATAAGCATGGCAACTACTACAACACCCTCTACAAGCAAGGCACCAACTACAACACCCACTACAAGCAAGGCACCAACTACAACAACAGCCTCTACAAGCAAGACACCAACTACAACAACACCCTCTACAAGCAAGACACCAACTACTACAACACCCTCTACAAGCAAGACACCAACTACTACAACACCCTCTACAAGCAAGGCACCAACTACTACAACACCCTCTACAAGCAATGTGACTACAACAACACCCTCTACAAGCAGGACATCACCTGCAAGCAAGGTGACAACAACAGCCTCTACAATTAAGGTAACAACTACAACACCCTCTACAAGCAAGGTAACAACTACAACACCCTCTACAAGCAAGGTAACTACAACACCCTCTACAAGCAAGGTAACTACAACAACACCATCTACAAGCAAGGTAACAACTACAACAACACCCTCTACAAGCAAGGTAACTACAACAACACCCTCTACAAGCAAGGTAACAACTGCAACAACACCCTCTACAAGTAAGGTAATAACTATAACAACACCCTCTACAAGCAAGGTAACAACTACAACAACACCCTCTACAAGCAAGGTAACAACTACAACAACACCCACTACAAGCAAGGTGACAACGACACCCTCTACAAGAAAGGAACCAACTACAACACCCACTACAAGCAAGATGCTACCTACAACACCCTCTACAAGCAAAATGCTTCCTACAACACCCTCTACAAGCAAAATGCTTCCTACAACATCCTCTACAAGCAAGGAACCAACTACAACACCCACTACAAGCAAGGTGCTTCCTACAACATCCTCTACAAGCAAGGAACCAACTACAACACCCACAACAAGCAAGGTGCTACTTACAACACCCTCTACAAGCAAGGTACTACCTACAACACCCTCTACAAGTAATGTGCTACCTACAACACCCTCTACAAGCAAGGTGCTACCTACAACACTGTCTTCAACCAAGGTACCAACTACAACAACACCCTCTACAAGCAAGGTGCCACCTACAACACCCACTACAAGCAAGGTGCCACCTACAACACCCTCTACAAGCAAGGTGCTACCTACAACACCCTCTACAAGCAAGGTGCTACCTACAACACCCTCTACAAGCAAGGTGCTACCTACAACACCCTCTACAAGCAAGGTGCTACCTACAACACCCTCTACAAGCAAGATGCTACCTACAACACCCTCTGCTAGCAAGGCACCAACTGCATGTTCTACAAGCAAAACACCAGTTACAGTAACAAAAAAGTCTCCATCTACAACACCTACAAGCAAGACATCAGTTGCAACACCTGCAAATAAGACGCTGGCTACTACAAGAGCTTCCACAAATGAGACACCAACTGCAACAAAAGCTCGTACAAGGGACACATCTGCAACATCTGTACCGTCTACATGCAAGGTACTAGCAACAAAAACAGTTTTTACAAGCAGGACCTCATCCACAGACCCAATTTCTACCAAGACTCCGACTATTATAAGCAAGACACCGACCACTACTCCAACTACAACAGCAGCTTCAAAAGGCAAATTATTAATCACAAATTCTACATGTACAAACAATCTGTCTGCTAGAATAACAGGGTCTAAAAACAAGTTATTAATCACAGCACCCACTGCTACGGCAAATGAGGCACCACCAATGAAGCATAGGATATCACTGTCATCTGCAAACAGTACCCCGATCATTAAAAGTTCTACAATCACATTAGGAATCAGGGGTCCATCACCATCTGTAAGTAGGACTCAGGACAAGCCAGTCATGTCACCCTCCTGTGCTACAGGCAGAACACCGGTTACCGCACCGTCAAGATCCTCGGCCATTGTGCTTATCCCCACAACATCTCCTGGCAATTCAGGCAAGGCAGCAAACATTTCCCTTCAAGGACCTGTTAGGAGAACATCAGTTTCCTCTCAGGATTCCACAAACAATGTTCTGAAAGCATCAGGTAACACAGGTAGCCCTGCATTGATGACTGCTGCTTCAACAACAAGGGCTACGAAAAGAGTACCAGTGACTGCTCCTTCAGATTCTCCAGACAAGACACCGACCAGCTCATCATTACAGGTAAGTAGTGTTTCAGCAGAAAGGTCTATTTATTTATGTCTCTCTCTTTCTCGTCTTTTTTCTTGGATCCACTTATTTCTTTCCTCCCTCCTATCCCTCCTCCCTTTCTCCAAAAGGGACTTCATGACCTAGAAAAGCTATTGGCCACCACATAACTCCAATTTACTCCAATTTCTTTTTGATTTTGATTGCTCATATGTCATTTCTAATAGTTATATTTTCTTTTATGAGTGTGCATGTCAGTGCACTGTTTTAAGTTCCAATTCTTGTTCTTGCAGGTTATTAAAGAAACCACATCCATTTTGAGAAATTCCAGAAATGTTAGGTATGGTGTGATTACTGTTTTCTTTTCCTATTCTTCTTTAGTCTTTAAGCTCAGTGGTATGTTTATATATTTTATTTTCTTCATTATAAGAAACAAGAACAAATTTAGGTCAGTATAAATTATTGAAACTTGTTGATATTTCTTTTTTTTTTATTACATTTTTTCTCACAAAAATCCAGCAAGCCAAATGAAGAAACTGGAGAATCCTTCTTTAAGAATGTAGTTGTCCTTGGCAACATCATGTACAAAAGAGTTCTATCCAAATTAAACTCAGCCAGGGTAAGTATAAATCACATGCAGTTGAAATTCATGTAGATAAATGTAAAAATTTATTAAATCACACCTGATATATAAATAAACCAGTGGATATGTATCTGTGTATAAGAAATAAGAACATCCACACTTTCTCAACTTGTCTTTCCCCCTCTAAAAATTTCAGGTTATTGTCCTAGCAGACGAGGATATTAGACCGTCAACCATTCCAGACATAGTGAGTAAAAATTTGAATGAACAGACAAAGAACTCTCTGTGGATCCTAACACTGGGAATCTATGACTTTGTTGAGTTTGAACCCTGTTCGTCCTGCAAGAGGTGCTTCACCCAAATGTCCTCTCTCTCGTTCAGAGAGTGCAAGAACAGGAAGGCAATGAAAGATATGGTAAGGATCATGCTGCATCATAGCCAGAAGATGAAAGAGTCAGTGCAACAGAAACTCGGAAGCCATGGCGTTGTGGTCTTAGTCCCTCCCATACCAGCAACTGTGATTGAGGAAGAGAGTTTCCCTGTTCACTCTGACCTCCACAAAGTCTGTGAAATGAGTAATGGGTATTGCACTCCAAGCAAAATTTTAAACTGTCTGTATGCTATTTTTAATGCATATTGTAATGGATTGCACATTGATGAGGATTTCATTAACTGTGGAATGTCGCCACATGTGATCATGCAGTACAGAGAGGCGCTTAATGGGAGGAACCTAGTGCCGGTAATGGATTTGAAGGATTATTCTTATGTAACCAGAGCATGGATAGTGATGGTGAAAGTGGTTATTCAATTGGCACTGAAAATTACACCAAGAAAACTATTATTGCAAGGGTTAATAGATGAACCTTGTCCTACAGCAGTTCTTAAGAAGGGGAAACCAGAGTCTGATTCTCTACCAGTTGTGGTCTCCAAAGCTTCAGAGCTGGAAAGTTTGAATCACAAGTCCACAGCAGCAAGCATCACAAGTCCTCCAGAGCTGGAAAAACTTGCCTCAAGTCCTACACCTGCTATGGTCTCAGTGACTACAGAACAAGGAAAATCTAGTCTCATTAGTACTCCGGCAGCAGTTATAAAAACAGAGAAGGAAATGTCAGGTTCTAGAAGGAAATCTGTGACAGCAACAGCAGCCCTTTTGGGTCCTTCAGAACAGGACAATTTGAATCTTAAATCAGCACAAAAAGAGGCCATGAAATGTTTAGAGGTTGAAGGATCAAACACAAACTCCAGAACAGTTACAAAGACTTCAGAGCAGGAAGAAATAGTGAATGAATCAAAGTACAACTACAGTGATGTCATTGTCATAGGATCCAAGCACATTTTTGAACAGTTGGAAGCCATGGCACTAGATTTGCCAATCCATTTCATTGAGCAGAGAATATACTTCAGTGACTTCAACAAATTTACCATCAAAGAACAACAAAAGAAGTGGCCACATCATGCTCTATGGGTATTACTGGTGGACTTGCATTCAGTCTTGTACACCCCTACTCTTGCTGGTCCAAAATGTGCCGCAGCAGAATGTCAGAGTCCTGTGTTGTGCTATGACCTAAAAAGTTCATATTCCTGTACTCAAGTCAAGAAGGATATTAGTGTAATCATTAGCCGAGCTAAGGATTTCATCTCGGAGTCAAGAGAGTATTTAGGAAAAGGTTCCTCCCTAGTTTTAGCTCCCATTCCCCCAGATTCTGTCATATGGGCGGGAATAAACTCTCACTGCACTCACAACTACATCCACGCAGTAAGTGAAAAGCAGTTGAACATCTCTTTCCTCATCGGTCAGTCACAGCTGTGGAATATGTACAGCACTGCTCTCATATCTGAGTGGATTGCAATGCTGGAGGACTTTTCCCTTAAATCGGAACAGAGAGCACTGTTGAAGAAGTACCATAGTGAAAGGAAACTTATTTTGCATTTTATAGATATTTTGCAAGATATTTCAAAGAATGAGGGATTATTGGGAGACTGGAATGAACTTGTGAAAAATATGCTGTTTTGCTTGATGAATGTAGAAGATTCTGAAGGACCCCAACCAGTTAAGAAAGCATCAATGTGCTCCTATGGTAAGTTTCATTTGTCTTTAACTTGTATACTTTCATTTCCAGATTTCAGCTATATTGTAGCTTACCATAAAGTATTCCTGCTTATATGCTAATATTCACATAGACCACAGTAAAAAAAATACTAACAAAAATATCATGCAGAAAGAATGTTGATTTTAAAGGCTAGTTATTGTTTTATCCATTTTATATCTATATATAAGTTGTATGTACTAAGACAATGTGTCATCATTGTCTCAAATATCCAACATGCACGATATAGAAGAATCACTCATAGTAAGAACCAGGTGTGTTTTGTTGCAAAGGAATGTGTGATATATATGATGCAGCAGAAAAGGTAGCTTCATAAAAGTAGTGGAATTATTCTCAATGAAAACAGTAGTGTGAATAGCAAAATGTTTTACCTAGCTGATACAATGGCTGTTTCTTCTTCCAGTGAATACCTTGTGTATGTCTTTTTCTTCAGTAGACATTGATATTGATCCCTCCAAATCAGGCAAAAAAAGCCAGCCAATTCCCCAGTGAAAGTGCAGACAACTCAAAATGAAGTACTGGGGAACCTATTTTCAGAACGATGTGGGGATGGTGATGAAATCACATCACCTGAGGCTAGTTGTGAAGAGCATCAAAATACAAGGACAGGTGTGTTACCGCTGTCCAAGAAGCCATCAGAGGATTGGTCCAGACATGCAGAGCAAGGTCCTTGCAAATTGACAAAACCTGGGGAAGGAAGCAACACCCAAGAGGAGGAAGGTAACACGACTAATTTAGGAGTTCCTGTCTGTCTTGAAGCTGAAAATATATCTGTTAAAGAACCAAGTAAGTTTGATTGTAGCTGATATCCAAGTGTCAGTTTTGAAAAGGAAATTCTTTTGTCCACAAGGGTTATTTAATCATTCTCAAATGAAGTAATGTTATGATATCACTTTTTCAAATTTATATTTTGCCTTTAATGATAAGTAAAAAATCAGTGAAGAGAAAGGATAATTTATCCACATCAAGAATTATAATGTACAGAGAGATAGATGTAAAATTACCTTCTTTATTACTTACAAATATTACTGATAAACCACCAGGTCTTCGTGAGAGAGGCACGAGATGGGACAAGAAAACGCCTGTAGTAAGAGGACATTCATGCACTGAGAAAGATAAGATCGCTTCTGAATTTTCCAGGCTCCATGTGGTTACAGGACTAGCAAGGAAAGCTCAGTCCCAGAGGGGTTCAGCTCAGTCAAATGGTGTAATGAGTAAAGAAAACGATAAGTTACAATCTCACTTTACAGCTCAGGAAAACTGCACGTTGAGTCAAGCAGAAAAAGGAAAGTTTGTAAATTCTTTCATTCCAAGCAGCCCACTCGCCCAGAAAGCTGTTTGCCAAGAACATGCAATAGAATTGACTTCATGTGAAGACCAGGAAGAGATGTCAGATGCTGGCCAGTCAGGGGTTGATTCATCTGTAGAGTCATCTTGTGAAGTTGGAAATACTGCCACCAATCAGCAGATGAATAAAAAAGCTATTTCGATAAAGATCCGTAAAATACCTACTGTAAGTTGTTCAAAAGGATCTGTAGAGGGTAAAGAACCCCAGGCTTGGGAAATTGTTCCTGTTATGGAGGGTAAAGCTAAGGAGTCCTGTTGTTCAGTTGATAATGAAGAAGGTAATTCATCTGAACTTTTAATCTCATCTGACAAACAGACAAATATCTTGCAGTGTGCTAAATCTAAAGCTCCTGCCAGTCTTTCAAAACTTGTCCAGCCAGACACAATCACCCAGCAAGACTGTGCTTCCAAAGAAGACAAAATGGAAGAAAAACATATGGCCAAAAAACAGGAGTTAATCTTATTTCCTACCAAAAAAGATGAAAAAACTCCAACAGCTTCCAAAAACCTCCCCACAGAAAGAGGAAGCCAGACAGCGGCGGCTGGAAACAAGTGTTGGATAACTATTGAGAATATTAATCCTCATTTTAAAGGTAGTGATGTCAGGAATCTCCTGGAAGTGTGTGGGCCTGTTGAGTCCTATAAACGTCCAGTCACGCAGTTTGATAAAACAGCAAGTAAGTATATTATCTTCCAGCTATGTTTCTCTTAATGTCATATTACATTTCACAATAAGTGGCTCATTATTATGTTTTTTAAACACAATGCAGGAGATTGAAATTAAATGATGGTGTTATTTCTCTCTAGGTATTCTAATGGTGGAATTTGTCAATTCCTGTGCAGCTTCACATGCTCTAGGAATTCTCAACTCTTATAAGATCTTTGGAAAAAATGTTAAAGCGAAGAGATCAGGAGGATCCAACTTGCCAGTTGATATATCAGGTTATTATTTGATGATTAATTCATCTTTCTCTCTTTTTCTTTTTCTCTTTCACTTTCTTTCACTCACTCTCTCTCTCTCTCTCTCTCTCTCTCTCTCTCTCTCTCTCTCTCTGTCTCTCTCTCTCTCTCTCTCTCTCTTTCTCTCTCTCTCTCTCTCTCTCTCTCTCTCTCTCTCTCTCTCTCTCTCTCTCTCTCTCTCTCTCTCTCTCTCTCTCTCTCTCTCTCTCTCTCTCTCTCTTTCTCTCTCTTTCTCTCTCTCTCTCTCTCTCTCTCTCTCTCTCTCTCTCTCTCTCTCTCTCTCTCTCTCTCTCTCTCTCTCTCTCTCTCTCTCTCTCTCTCTCTCTCTCTCTCTCTCTCTCTCTCTCTCTCTCTCTCTCTCTCTCTCTCTCTCTCTCTCTCTCTCTCTCTCTCTCTCTCTCTCTCTCTCTCTCTCTCTCTCTCTCTCTCACACATTCTCATTCTCATATTTCTCTCTCTCTCTCTCTCATATACCTCTTTTATGTACTTGCTGATTGAGCATGGGAGGAGGCAAAGATGCAAAGTTGGACATGAATCGCAGGGCGCCTTCAACCACAGGGGTAGTATTTTGTCATTTTCCATTGGCTGATCTTTGCAGGTCATCTGGTGCCACGAGCATCAGCAGAAACTAGGTAACAGTCCTCTCTGTTGGTTATTACAGACGTGAGAGCCTTATACTTTGTTGTGAGACAGGTGATTGGTCATTAGTTTTTATGGTTCTCTGTTCTCTACTCTTGGGTTGCGGGTATATTCGGGTCCTCTTTTCCCTACTGTTGATTGGCAGCTATGCCATATGGGTTGTCAGCCAGTCTGGTGCTTCTGTTGGGTTAGCTGCTGTTTTGGAAATTACCAAAAGCCAACTCTTCCTGTAGAGTGGCCGGGTTTTTGAACTAGAAATTCAGCAACCCATAAGCACCAGGTGATTTCTAATTTCAAACATTATTGGCTTCTGTTTTTACTGCCTCAAGTGTTTTCTGTCCATTCATGGGTGCAGCTTCAGATGGTGCAGCTACTAGGGATCTGAATTATTTGTAGCACCTTCCCATAAGTCTGCCCAGAATTCCTTTGCTTCTTCCAGTGGTTCTTTCACTTGCTCTTTAAAACTCCCTCGCACCCTCAGCAAAAACCTTGTTCTGTGTGAAGAAGGCGTCTCTCTTTTTACATCTCAGTCTTTGTGATTTTGCTTGCAGCATTTGCTTTACAGCCTCTCCCAGTTCTTTCCAGCCTGTTTCATAGCCTTTACATTTCTGTATCAGTTTCTCACACTAGTTGGGGTTAAGAGATGAGTGCCTTTATCTGTTTCAGATATGAGACATGTATCGCTCCTCAACTCAATTATTTTCCATTCAGGCTTGTTATTACTGTTGCAGTTGTTATTATTACTATTATTGTTGCTGTAAGTAGTAGTAGTAGTAGTAGTAGTAGTACTATTAACCCCATGCCGCCAAGCATGGCATTTACTTACTTGCCATGCCCCATTGTGCGTGTTGAATTTAGTAATTGTTTTTACATATAGATGGCTCCTCTAGTATTTCATACTGCTGTTAGTAATGTCAGTAACAATATAGTAATTATAATGTTTATAACAAAATTAACAGTATCAATATTGATAGCATTAGTAAAAATAAGCATTTTCTCACTTTTTCAAGGAAAAGTGAGGTCGCATGATCTACTAATTGACTTTTTTGTGGTTAAGCATTAGCAGAGCCATCTATGTGCAGAAACATTTAACCAAGCATTGCCAAAGGGAACGCACCATTTTAAATTGACATTGGGATAATATTATTCATTATTAACTTATTGCTTTTGTTGTTAATGATTATGATAAGAATAAAATGTTACAACTAATAATAAAGATGATGAAGTAGAATTTTTATGAATACAATCATTAGAGTATATGTTGTAGCCCATAGGGCTGAAAAAATCATCAATTGCACATGTTATTCTTAACTCTTTTTCTAATTAATTTTAAAAACCACTTTCACTTTTATTCAAACAGACTGTAGAAATGAGGAACTGGTGTCGAAGATTGTCAGCAGAGCGACGGAAAATAACATCAAGATACACCTACCAGAAAACATG
Source organism: Penaeus vannamei (assembly GCF_042767895.1). Lineage (NCBI taxonomy): Eukaryota > Metazoa > Arthropoda > Malacostraca > Decapoda > Penaeidae > Penaeus > Penaeus vannamei. The sequence goes on along the minus strand of NC_091578.1, from coordinate 30,104,537 downwards.
ATAGTTAAGAACGTGTGCAATGCCTCCACCAACTTCCTGAAGAAGGCTCCGGATGACGGAAGAGATGTCAGCTTGAAGGATGTTGCTCGTAAAAAGGAAGATTGTGAGAAAGGGAAGGAAGATATCGGTAAAGGCAGGGGAGATCTGAAGAATGATAATTTAGATAAAATCAAGGGAGACCTGAAAAAGGATAATATGGATAAATGCAAGGGAGATCTGAAGGATGTGGATAAAGACAAGAAGGATTATTTGAATAATGGCAAAGGAGATGTGAAGAATGATAATTTGGATAAAAGCAAGGGAGACCTGAAAAAGTATGATATGGATACAAGTAAGGAAGATCTCAGGGATTTGGATAAAGGCAAGGGAGATGTGAATTATGATAATTTGGATAAAAGCAAGGAAGATCTGAAAAAGGTTGATATGGATAAAGGTAATGGGAATGTCAGGGATTTGGATAAAGGCAAGAAGGATAGTTTGGAGACAGTCAAGGGAGATCTTACGAATTTGGAAAAAGGGAAAATAGATCTGAGGAATGAAAATTTGGATAAAGGCAAGGAAGATCTCCAGGATTTAGATAAAGGCAACGAGGATTTAAAGGATAATAATCTGGATAAAGGAAAGGGAGATCCAAAGGCCTTGAATAAAGGTAAAACAGATTTGAAGAATGATAATTTAGATAAAGGAAAGGGAGATCTGAAGGAGGATAATTTGGATAAAGACCAGAAAGATCAGAAAAAGGAAAATTTGGAAGAAGGCAAAACACACCTGAAGAAGGATAATTTGGATAAAGACAAGGGAAGTCAGAAGGATGACAATATGGATAAAGTCAAGGAAGATCTCAGTAAAGAGGATTTGGATAAAGATAAGGGAGTTGTGAAGGATTTAGATAAAGACCAAAAAGATCTGGAGGAGGATAATTTGGATAAAATTAAGGGAGATGTCAAGGAAGAGGATTTGGAATATCTGAAAAGGGATAGCTTGGATAGAAACAAGGATCTAAAGAAAGAGGATTTGGATAAGGTTAATGGAAATATGAAGAAGGATAACATGGAAGAGACCAAAGGAGATCTGAAGGAAGAGGTCTTGGATAAGTGCGAGAAAGATCTGAAAAAGGATGACGTGGATAAAGACGAGGGAGATCTGAAGGAAGAGGGTCTGGATAAGATGAAAGATCAGAAGAATGATGTGGATAAAGGCGAGAAAGACTACAAAAAGGATAATTTAGATCAAGGTAAGGTTGGCCATGAGAAGGAAGATGTGGATAAAGGCAATAAATATCCCAAAGAGGATAATTTGGATACAGGAAAGGCAGGTCTCAAGAAGGAAGATGCAGATGACAGCAAGAAAATTCTGAAAGAGGAGGATTTAGAGAAAGGCAAGAAAGATCTCAAAAAGGAGGATATTGATGAAAATAAGGAAGATCTCAAAAAGGAGAATATTGATGAAAATAAGGAAGATCTCAAAAGGGAGGACTGTGGGGAAGTCAAAGAAGAATCCAAGAAAGACGATGTGGAGAGAGGTAAGAAAAATTGTTTAAATGTAGGATGTGGGTGGATTTCAGGATGATTGCAAAACGGAACATGCCGTTGAGGGTAAGCAAGTGGGAATTGTTCGAGGATATGTAATGCAGTGGAAAGAGAGGTATAATGAAGTAAAAAGGTAAGAATAATGTAAATGTGATTGGAGGAAAATCTTGGTTCATTTTACTCTCATAAGAGATGCACCTGAGATAGGACGAGGAAGAGGTCAAGGAATAGGCAATAGGAAATGCGAGAAAGAAATGAAATGCTGTGACTAAATTTGTGGGGATTGAGAGTAGTAGTAGAAATTGCATAGTTGATCCTGTACATGTTGTGGAAATGATGGCAAGGTTCATCTGAAACCAGGAGAATAACGAGAGAATTCAAGTTACAGATTATGTACAGAGGAAAAGGAAAATAAACAAAAAGCTAAGATTGGGACTTCCCATGGTCAAGGAAAGTGAAGAGAAGAATTTAAGGCTGGGAATAATGGACAGGTTGGGGGTGCCTAGAATTAACACAGAGTAGTTAGTGTTCCCTCTTTCTCTGTTTGCCATTATTTAGCTCTAAACTATGATCTTTGAGCAGCTTAGCTCCTCCCTTTGGCTGGGACACACCTGTGGTCATTATCAAGTTGATGCTGAGGTGCACCTGTACACCTCTTAATGTTTTGTTTGAACGTAAAGGAGGCCAGTGGTTCTTTGGAGAACGTAAAGAGATTGGGACAGACTTTAATTTGAGGTATAGAGCAGACAGATTTTTTGGGGAGTGAGCAAGATCAATGATGCTTAGACATGGGGTTATTTAGTTCAGATGTGTATTTGATTGGTGATTTATTTGCTGTATAACTCTTGCACAGAAAGAAACCGTCATTTCCATTAATACAAATAAATTGGCTGATTTTATGACTTAGATATAGCAGTTTTATGGGTTGCAGGTTAGTGCCAATATTTGAAGGGGTTTGTATTATGTGGGCAGTGATTTTTATTTGTTGACCAGACTGATAAATGTATAGAAATAGTTTCCTAAGTTAACCACTTGCTGCCAGGGATGGTATGTGCGTACGTGCCATGCCGACTGTGTGTTGAATTTATTAATTGTTTTTACATATAGATGGCTCCACAAGTACGAAGTCACTAATGAGCCAATTACAAGAACTACCGGTCTCACCTGTTTACCCATTTCCTTGATTTTCAACAATATTTTCTGGTATTTAATACCGCTGTTAGCTATGTTAATAGCAAAATAGTAATTATAATGTTTATAACAAAAATATTAGTGACTATTGATTGCATTAATAAAAAAGGGTTTTCACTCTATTTCAAGGAAAGGGGAGGTCTCAAAATATATTAATTGACTCCTTTGTGGCTATGTACAGAGAAACATTTAACAAAACAATACTAAAGTGAACGCAACATTTTCCCATCGGCATTGGGTTAAGATTAGAGAAGTTTTCCTACTTTCTTTTTAATACATATATGTATTTTTTACTTTCTTTTGTACATATATATTAATATATATATTTTTTACATAATTGTTCATCTAAACTCAGATTTCCATCAGTATTTTTGCTAACAGTTTTGTCTGGGCTTAACTTTCGTATATTTCAGCATGAATTTAACTTTCGTATATTTCAGCATGAATATGAAGAGCTTCCCATTGTTATAGTGATATCTTTCTTCCTACAGGTAGTGCAGCAGCAGAGGAAAGTCTGAAAGTGGACTATGATATCCTCGAGAAAAAGTATGAGTTAATCAAGGATTGTTATGAGCTGGACCAACAAGCTGCCGAAAAAACAAAATATATGTCTGATTATGTAGAAAGAGATTACTTCCCCAAAGAGAGGAGCGACAAGGACCATCGCAAAAGGTGGCTGAGTAGCAACACCTGTGGAAGTAGTAAAAGGAGATCTTGGAGTAAAGACTATACCAGTCAAGATTATAACAGGAGCACCAGGAGGGAGAGGAGCAGCAGGAACAGGAGGAAGCGGAGTAGGAGTGGTAGCCGGGAGAGAAGCTGGAGCAAGAGGAGTCGCAGCCGGGAGAGGAGTCGCAGCCGGAGTAGGGGGAGGAGTGGCAGCACCCAAGAGAGAAGCTGGAGCTCACGGCAGAAAATAGATGGGGAAGGAAGGGGAACCAAGAGGAAATCAAGGGAGGAGGAGTCACCACGACCGAGAAAGGTTGCCAGATATGGTGAGAGCAGGTGTAATTATGAGAGTGAAGACTACAGATACAGTCATAGGAAGAGGAAAAACTCATCCAGGGAATATGTTGAAAAAAGTTCAAGATCTGAAGGATTATCAAGAAGCTCATCAGAATGGAACAGAAGTAATTAATGGTCTGTCTTTATTAATGAATGTGTGGTTGCATATTTATGAAAGAATAAGGAAAAAAATTCTTTTGATCATTCTAAAGCTGCCTTCTCCTCCATCTTTCTTTCCTTTCCTCTTCCTTTTCTGCCTCTTATTCTCCGTCTCCCTTTATGAAGAACTGCTAGCTGTGAATATTGCCATTCTAAGTCATCTCAAACAGGGATGTCAAACATACAGCCAAACATTTGCACATTGCCAGTGGGACATTTGCTGATTTGGTTATATGTTGTGTATCACTTGAATAGACAATATATGGCTTTTAATTCTTTTCAAGAATTTCACTAGCATTATACTCTTAGTAAATGAATACTTGCTTTTGGGTGCATGTGTGTTTTTAATAGCTTTCAGTGAGCTGAAGAGTAGGCCGAATCCATCCTTATTTTTTGCGATATTACTCACCTAACAGTTGTAGATTGCTTATAGTCATGTTGTCTGGCCTACATGTGTACTCTGATTATGTTACTATAAATATGCTTGACATCCTTGTTTCTCTCAATCTTTGAGAAATTACTGTGGCAGTATGTCATAATTTTCCAAAAAGTAGTTGGCTTGTATATATTTATGTGGATAAATGTATGCAGTAATGCATTCTTTATAATCTTGTTTTAAAGGTGGAACCAGCAGATCTCACAGAGTTTCCTATAGAATGGCATCACATTCATCACCTGAAAGAAAAAGGAAAAGGAAAAGGACGTCTCGAGAGAGGCGGAAGCCAAGCTCCTCTAGAAGAAGTCCAAGCATGTCACCATCCTCGTCATCATCGTCACATTCATCATCAGAGACATCATCGCCTGTATTGCCTACAAAATCTTTCTCCTCGCTCACAACTCCAAGAAACGTGACATCAACTTCATCATCATTACCCATAGCATCAGCTTCATCTCCACCCTCATTATCCTCGTCCTCATCGTCAGTATCCGTATCATTATCCCCATCAACAGTCTCCATACCTACAGTATCACCAGCTGCTGTATCTACAGATTCTGGATGTGATTCAGGGTCAGTACTAAATAACAAGTCTCCTGGAAGCCGCTTTCAGGCGCTGGCAACTTTTTATGTTGTAGAAAATTGTTTATTAGGAAGATTATTATTCAGGCACCGTACTTTTTTAATGTTTTCCTAAAATGACAAGGTATAATCCCTTTTTCTTCCAAGTTGACCTCAAGGATACTGATAAGTGGACCACCAACTTCAACTCATATATTAGAAACTCATGCCTTCCATTCATAATGGCATGTATTTTGCATGCTAGAGGAGAAACTGACAGTCTGCGCAATAGTAGCACTGAATCATAAACTTGATAGGGCAGGGGCTGTACATAAAGAGGAATTATATAGTTAAGCACAGTTGATGTAGAGAAAGATTTAAAATCCCAACTGAATTTTTCAAACATGGTTTTGAATGTGTTACAATTTATTCATAAGTATATTAGTCTCTGAACAAAGTAATTACAAAGAAAGGTTGGTGTTATTGAGAAGGGTAGACTGCTGTAGAGTTTATAAACTTATTATCAATAAGGAAAAGTTTGAGATTATTATCTGACTGTTGAGCAAAGATATATTTTTATTGTGGTACAATATGCCAAATGTCAGATGAATAATCATACAGCTCCATCAGATGAAAAGATACAGGAAAGTTAGATTTTAGTATATTCTCTACAAGGAAAAAATTAAGTACACAATTTTAAGCATTATTATTTTCTCTCTAATCAAACCAACAGGAACACCATAAACCCAGATGTCATGAAGCAGCTGGAGAAAGCAGAGGAAGACCTGAAGAATAATCTGATGTCAGAATATCAGGTGTTCCAAGAAGTACCAGAAATCCATCCTCAGTTTGAAGAGGTGCACGACATGTTTCTGGAAGAGTACAGGAGGAAATTCGGAAATGTGGAAGACTCAGAATTGAGTGATACGATTTGGAAAAAGTTTTGGAAGGAAGTTTTGCAAGAGAAACAAGAATCTGAGTGTCAGGAGAAACTTGAAGCACTCCGAAAGCAGTACAAGGTTCTTAACCTTGAAAAAAGCATAGATCCGTCCAGAGATGCGTGTAATGCTATTGAAAATAGTACAGTGATTAGTCTTAAGGGGCAGTCAGATAGTACTACAACCCTAAGTGATACGGAAAATATTTCTTGTGTGAATGAAGACCTAGTAAAATGCTCATTGTTGCAAGCATTTGCATTACTGGAGGAACTTTCAGAATTTCTTGGTATTTTTGCTCCAGCAATGAAAATGTTGATGGAGGAGGTTGTGAAATTAG
>NC_091578.1:30090881-30093381 GCF_042767895.1 Penaeus vannamei | reverse complement strand
ACACACACCCATCTATCTATCTCCCATCTATCTATCTATCTATCTATCTATCTATCTCTCTCTCTCTCTCTCTCTCTCTCTCTCTCTCTCTCTCTCTCTCTCTCTCTCTCTCTCTCTCGCTCTCTATATATATATATATATATATATATATATATATATATATATATATATATATATACATATTTGGATCTCTTCCTAACTGATGGCAGTCGGTTCCTACCTTCCTGACTCGAAGAATTTTTATTACCTCTGACAGCATAGTTATTTGATGGTTGTGCGGAGATATTTGTAGTAGTGAATGCTGGAAAAAAAAGCTTTATCTGATTGAAGAGAAAGAGAGAAAGTAGAGAGAGAGAGAGAGAGAGAGGGAGGAGAGAGAGAGAGGGAGAGGAGAGAGGAGAGAGAGGAGAAGGAGAGAGAGAGAGAGGGAGAGAGAGAGAGAGAGAGAGAGAGAGAGAGAGAGGAGAGGAAGGGAGAGAGAGAGAGAGGAGGAGAGAAGAGAGGGGACGAGAGAGAAAAAATGAGAGAAAAGAGAGAGATGACAGAGAGAGATGAAAGAGAAGGGGACGAGAAAATGAGAGAAAAAAAGAAAAGAGAGAGATGCAGAAAGGGAAGATAGATAGAAGGAGAGAGAGAGAGAGAGAGAGAGAGAGAGAGAGAGAGAGAGAGAGAGAGAGAGAGAGAGAGAGAATAGAGAGGGAGGGAGATAGATAAAGAGAGGGAGGCTGGAGGGAAAGAGAAAGAGAGAAAGAGAAGATAAGAGATCGATAGATAGACTGATGGACAGAGAGACCGAGAGAGAGAAAAGAAAACAAGAGAACTGATACAAAGAGAGGAAAGAGAAACCCCCCCTCCCGTTGGTGCCCTGTGCCCTGTGTCCCTCTCGACGCTTGGCCAGATCTCCTCTTCTTCTCCTTGCTTCTCCCTTACCTCCTCCTTCCCATTCTCCTGCTCTTCTTCCTCTTCGTCCTCCCCCTTCTCCTCTTCCTCCTTTCTCTTCTTCCTCTGTCTTTTTATCTTTTTTTTATCCTCTACTTCCCCTCCTTCCTTCTCCTCCTATTCCTCCCCTCCTTTCTTTCTCCCCGTCTTCTTCCTCCTTTTCCCTTTCCTCCTCTCTTGCCTCCTTTTCCTCTCTTACCTTCCCTCCCTCCCTCCATTCCTCCTCTTCCTCCCTTTTCTCTCCCTTCTCTCCCTCGTCCCCTTCTCTCTTCCTCCCTCTCCTACTCCCTCCCTCCCTTCCCTTCCTTCCTCCCCTCTCTCCCTCCTCTTCCTCCAATCCCTCCCCCTTTCCTACCGCACACCTTCCCTCGTCCTCCTCCTCTCCTCCCTTCACTTTCCTCCTTTTCCCATTTCTGTCATCTCTCCCCTCCTCCCTCCTACTCTTCCTTCCTCTCCCCCTTCTCCTTCCTCCTCTCCCTTATCCTTCCTCTCCCTCTCCCTCCTCCCCTCCCTCCTCTCTGTCTCCTCCACCCATCCCTCCCTCCCTATCTCCTCCCCTGCCTCCCTCTCGCTCTCTCCTCCCCTGCCTCCCTTCGTCCCTCCTCTTCTCCTCCTTCCTCCTCCTTCCTCCTCTCTCCCTTATCCTCCCCTTCCCTCCCCCTTCCCTTTCCTCCCATCCCTTCCCTCCCTCCCTCCTCTTATCCTCCCTTCCCTCCTCCCTCCCTCCTCCGCTTCCCTTCCTCCTCTCTCCTTATCCTCCCTCCTCCCTCTCTCTCTCCTGTCTCCTCCACCCAACCCTCCGTCTCTCTCCCTCTCCTTCCTCCCCTCCTCCATTCCCTCCCTCCCTCCCTGCATCTTCCCCTCCCTCCCTCTCTGCTCTCATCCCCATCCCTCTCTTTCCTCCCTCTCCTGTCTCCTCCCACCCCATCCCTCTTCCTCCCTCCTCCATCCTCCCCTGCCTCCCCTCCTCCCATTCCCTCCTTCTCCTCCTTCCCTCCCATCCCATCCCTCCCCTTCCTCCCTCCTCCATTCCTCCTCCATCCTCCTCCTCCCTCCCCTCCTCCATCCCCTCCCTCTCCCTCTCCCTCCTCCCTTCCTCCCATTCCCTCCCTCTCTCTCCCTCCTCCTCCCTCCCCTGCATCCTCCCTTCCTCTCATCCCATCCCTCCTCTTCCTCCTCCTCCCTTCCTCCCTCTCCTGTCTCCTCACCCATCCCTCCTCGTCCCTCCCTCCCATCCCATCCACTGCCTCCCCTCCCTCCCCTATTCCCTCCCTCCTCCTCCCTTCCTCACTCCCTCCCCCACTACCACACTCCTCCTCCCTTCCCATCTCTCTCCCTCACCCTCCCCTTCCTCCCCTCCCTCTCCCTCTCCCCTCCCTCCCTCCCGTCTCCTGTCTCGCTCCACCCATCCCATTTCCTCCCTCTCTCCTCCTCTCTCCCTCCTTACACCTTCACATCCCCTCCCCTCTCCTTCTCCCTCCTCCCTCTCCTGCCTCCCTCCTCCCATTCCCACTCCCTCTCTCTCCCTCCTCCTCCCTCTCCTTCCTCACCTCCTCCCATT
>NC_091578.1:30065881-30073381 GCF_042767895.1 Penaeus vannamei | reverse complement strand
GGAGAGAAGTAGGATATAGAAGGGAAGAGAAATTGTTAAAGAGAGGAGGACATGGTTAAAGAGAGGAAGAGGAATGGATAAAGTAGATAAGTGAGAGGAAAAGAGGAAGAGGAAACGGGATAAAAAGAAGAGAAATCGATAAAAAGAGGAAGAGAAATGGATAAAGAGAGGAAGAGAAATAAAGAGAGGAAGAGAAATGAATAATAAGAGGAAGATAGGTGTTTGAAGAGAAATAGAAATAGAAAGGGGCGGAGAGAGGAAGAGAGGAAGGGAATACGAGTGAAGGAGACGAATGAAAAGAGGGAGAGAGAGAGATGAAGATAAAGAGAGATAGATGAAGACAGATGAAGATGGGAAGAGATAGACGAAGCGATAAAGGTGTGTACGGAGAGAGGGAGAAAGATATTTGTAGAACAGGGAGAGAGAAGGGGGGGAGGGGGGAGGGGGGAGGGGGAGCGCCCTGCAAAACCTGTAGGAGGGGTTAAATGTAGGCCTATTGAAGACAGGCCTATAAACAATCGTTTAAAGTTGAATATTTCTCAGCTGAATACAGTCTATTGTCATTTATTTTTCTATTTGTAGGTTTATTATATTTCTAATAAACTTCTTGGAGGTTTAAATGTAGGCCTATTGAAGACAGGTCTATAAACAGTCGTTTTAAGTTAAATATTTCTCAGTGGAATACAATATCTGACCATTTTTTTTTATTTTATTTACAGGTTTATAATACTTTTGATAAACTTCTTGAAGGTTGAATCTGATAATTATAATGCCAATCCTTTGATCTTTATTAATTCAACATTGCTGTTATCATCGTAATTATTCTCTCAAGTTTCTATTCTCTTCTATATACATTGCTGTTATCATCGTTATTATTCTCTCAAATTTTTATTCTCTTCTGTTCTTTTAGAAATCGTCTGTGGTTTGAAAGCGAAAGTATTTTCATAATTCTTTTAACAAAATAAGATTTGATGTTAAGTATACAGGTAACAGGCTCGTGGCACGAATAAGCCGTTAACATTGAGAATGCCTGCTTGCATGCCTGCTTGTCTGCTTGCCTGCCTGCCTGCTTGCCTGCCTGCTTGTCTGCTTGCCTGCTTGCCTGCCTGCTTGTCTGCTTGCCTGCCTGCTTGCCTGCCTGCTTGTCTGCTTGCCTGCCTGCTTGTCTGCTTGCCTGCCTGCTTGTCTGCTTGCCTGCCTGCTTGTCTGCTTGCCTGCCTGCTTGTCTGCTTGCCTGCCTGCTTGTCTGCTTGCCTGCCTGCTTGTCTGCTTGCCTGCCTGCTTGCCTGCCTGCTTGTCTGCTTGCCTGCCTGCTTGTCTGCTTGCCTGCCTGCTTGTCTGCTTGCCTGCCTGCTTGTCTGCTTGCCTGCCTGCTTGTCTGCTTGCCTGCCTGCTTGTCTGCTTGCCTGCCTGCTTGTCTGCTTGCCTGCCTGCTTGTCTGCTTGCCTGCCTGCTTGTCTGCTTGCCTGCCTGCTTCGTCAGGTGAAAGCCTGCCTGCTTTGTCTGCTTGCCTGCCTGCTTGTCTGCTTTGCCTAACGTTGCTTGCCAGTAGCCTGCAGTCTGCTTGCTTGCTTGCACCGGGTCAGGTGAAAGCAGGCCATACGCGGGGTGAGGGGTGGGGGTGTGTGGTGGGGTGAAGGGTGGCAGGGTGGGGGTGGGTGGGAAGTTGCTGTCGGTCAGGGAGGGTGGGGTGACGTCTGTTTGTCTGTTCTGTCGGTGCCTGTTTCTGTCTCTGTCTCTGTGCCGATGTCTGTCTCTCTCTCTCCCTCTCAGGGAAGGGTGGGGTGGGGTGGGGGGTGGGAGAGGAAGGTTGGGGGGGGTGGGGGGAAGGTCGCGTCTCTCTCTCTCTAGGAAGAAGATCACTCTCGGTCTTTCTTTCTCGGTCACTTCTTTCTCTCACTCTCTCTCTCTCTCTCTCTCTCTCTCTCTCTCTCTCTCTCTCTCTCTCTCTCTCTCTCTCTCTCTCTCTCTCTCTCTCTCTCTCTCTCTCTCTCTCTCTCTCTCTCTCTCTCTCTCTCTCTCTCTCTCTCTCTCTCTCCCTCTCCTCCTTTTCTTTCTTTCATCTTTCTATCTTTCTTTCTCTCTCTCTCTCTCTCTCTCTCTCTCTCTCTCTCTCTCTCTCTCTCTCTCTCTCTCTCTCTCTCTCTCTCTCTCTCTCTCTCTCTCTCTCTCTCTCTCTCTCTCTCCCTCTCCCTCTCCCTCTCTTTCTCCTTTTCTTTCTTTATCTCTTTCTTTCTTCCTCCCTCCTTCCCTCCTGCAATCTGCAAAACCACCGAGATATTTTATAGTATAGCTCCTAATTCCTTGCTATTTTTCAATTATTTTTTCCCCTTTCAAAAAAGCCCAGAATGCATATTTAAGAAAAAAATAAAGTTACAACAATAAAGATACTCGGAATTGTTAAGAAAAAAAAAGTAAAAAAAATAAAAAAATACTCGTAATTGTTCCAGTGAAAGAGCGATTCGAAGAGGCTGTGGTTATGTGATTATGTTGGTCAAGGTCGCAGCTTCCCTTTCGGCTTTAGGGTCACGAAAGAAAAAAATAGGGGGGGGGGGGGGGGGGGGTGGAAGTGTTTGAAAAAGATTAGGGAAAATATGGATAGATTATGGGGAGATTAGGGATTAGGGGGAGGAGTCAGCTGATTTTTTTTTCATTTTTTGATAAGTATAAAGTGCGGAAATAATGTTGATACGACTACTACTATTGCTGTTATTACTATTACTAGTCTACTACAACTGCTATTACTTCGTCTATTATAGCAGGTTATTACTACGTCAATACTACTACAACTGCAACAACAACAACAAGGGAGGGGAGGAGAGAGGTGAAGGGGTGGTAGAGAGAGAAGGAGGAGGAGGAGGAGAGGAGGGAAAGGTGAAGGGGTAGGAGGAGAAGTGGCAGAGGGGGAGATGGAGGAATGTTAAGGGAGGAGAGGAGAAGGAGAGGTGAAAGGGTGGCAGAGAGAGAAGGAGAAGGAGAGGGTAGGCGAAGTAAAGGAGGGGAGGGGGGAGGAGGGGAGGAGGAGGAGGAGGAAGAGAGGGGAGGCGAGGCGAAATGAGGGAGGGGAGAGGGGGAGGAGGAGGGGGAGAGGGGAGGCGAAGTGAGGGAGGGGAGAGAGGAGAGAGAGGAGAGAGGAAGGGTAAAAGGTGAAGGTGCTGTCAAGGCTTTTATCGCGGCGGAAGGGCGGCCGGAAGTGCCCTGAGGAGGCCGCGGAAAAGGGCGCTTAGGCCTATTGGGTTGGAGGAGGACGCTGAGTGCTTGGGCTGGGGCGGGGGGGGGGGGGGGGGGTCGAGGGCGAGGTTTTGGGGGAGGAGGGCGGCGGGGAAGGGCGCGGCCGAGGCGGTCTTGGTCTCTCTTCTTCCTCCTCTTCCTCGCCCCTTCTCCTCCTAATCCTCCTCCTCCTCCTCTTCTGTCTTTCTCTTCTTCTTCTTCCTCTTCCTCCACCTCCTCCTCCTCTTCCTCTTCTTCCTTCTTCCTCCTCCTTCTCTTCCCCCTCCCTCCACCTTCTCCTCTTCCTCCCTCTTCCTCCACCTCCACCTCCTTCTCTTCTTCTTCTTCCTCTGTCTTCATCTTCTTCCTCCCTCCCTCGTCCCTCCTCCCTCCTCCTCACTCACCACCTCCACCTCCCCCTTCTCCCTCCTCCACCTCCACCTCCACCTCCCCCCTCCACCACCACCCCACCTTCTCCTCCTCCCCTCCCCCTTCCTCCTCCTTCTCCCCTTCTCCTCCTCCCTCCTCCTCCCCCTCTCCCTCCTCCTTTCTCTTCTTCTCCTTCCTTCCTCCTTCTCCACTCTTTCTTCCTCTCTCTGCTTCCTTCCTCTCCTTCCTTCCTCCTTCCTTCCCTTCCTTCCTCCTTCACCTCATCCTCCTTCTCCTTTTCCCCATCCTCCTCCTTCTAATCCTCCTCCCCTCTCCTCCTCTTTATCTTTGTCTTCCTCTCCCCATATAATCTTCATCTGCGTGACGACGAGAGACCGCACCGGCGTCCCTCTTCCGTGAACCTCCTGAAGTCATGCTCTGACTGCCGCGTGACATCATTTTCGTTTTCTGTGTCTGTCTGTCTGTCTCTGTGTCTCTGTCTCTGTCTTCCTCTTTGTCTCTGTATGTGACTTTGTCTGTCTGTGTCTGTTTCTGTCTGTGTCTGTTTCTGTCTCTGTCTGTCTCTGTGTCTTTGTCTCTGTCTCTCTCTTTGTCTTTGTTTGTCTGTGTCTTACTATGTTTGGTTCTGTCTCCTGCTCTTTTTGTTTCTGTATGTCATCTTGTCTGTCTCTGTGTCTGTCTGTTTCTGTCTCTGTCTGTCTGTCTGTCTGTTTCTCTCTCTCTCTCTCTCTCTCTCTCTCTCTCTCTCTCTCTCTCTCTCTCTCTCTCTCTCTCTCTCTCTCTGTCTCTCCCTGTCTCTGTCTCTGTCTGTCTGTTTTTGTTTCTGTCTGTCTCTCTGTCTGTTTCTGTCTGTCTCTCTTCTTTCTTCTCTCTCTCTCTGTCTCTCTCTCTCTCTCTCTTACTATGTTTGGTTCTCTCTCTCTGCTCTCTCTCTCTCTCTCTCTCTCTCTCTCTCTCTCTCTCTTTCCCTTCCCTTCCCTCCCTCCCTCCCTCTCTCTGTCCTCTATCCCTCCTCTCTCTCTCTCTCTCTCTCTCTCTCTCTCTCTCTCTCTCTCTCTCTCTCTCTCTCTCTCTCTCTCTCTCTCTCTCTCTCTCTCCTTCCCTCCCTCCTTCTTTCCTTTCTCTCTTTCCTTTCTTTTTGTCTTCTCTTTGTCTCTCTTCTCCTCCTCCTCCTCCCTCTCCTCTCCTCTCTCTCCTCCTCCTCTCCCTCTAACTCCTTCCTCCCTCCCTCCCTCTCCTCCCTCTCTCTCTTTTTCTTTGCTCTCTCTTTGTCTCTCTCCTCCCTCCCTCCCTCCCTCTCCTCTCCCTCTCCCTCCCTCCCTCCCTCCCCCTCTCTCTCTCTCTTTCTTTCTCTCTCTCTCTCTCTTTCTTTGTCTCTCTCTCTTTGTCTCTCGTTCACCTCTGGCGGGTGTTTGCTAGATCTGTTTCAGTCTGCGCAGTCTGATTAACCCTTTGAAGCAATTTTTCATGTTCTCAGTTTTGGAGAGAATTGTAATAAATGTAGCTTTTTAGAAAAATAAATGGATGAAAATGCAGTATGTATAAACTCGTTTGGATTGCTCTCTTTCTTTTTTCATTATTTCTCTTCCGTACCTTCCTTTCTCTTCTGGTCTGTTATGTTCTCTCTTTATTTTATTTTTTCTTTTCTCGCTTCCTATCTTCTGTTCATATCCTATTCCTTCCTTCCCTTCTCTCTTCTCTCTCCTCTATCTCTTCCTTTCCTCCCTCCCTCCCTTCCTCCCCCTCTTCCCTCCCCTCCCTCCTTCCCCTCCTCCCCTCCCTCCCCTCCCTCTCCCCCCATCGCAATAAGACGGCCTTAACAACCCTCTCCACAAGCCACCTCGTTATACCGGGGTAGTTCGACGCGCCGACCAATCCCCGCTTCGGCCTCTGAGACAAGCGAACGAGGTTGTTAACGAAAGGCAGCTCGTTAGGGATTAAGTTTTTGCGTCCGTCTGTTTCTACCTTTTTTTTTTATTTATTTCTGTTGGAATGCGCGCTGTAAGGAGAGAGAGAAAAGAAAATGTGTGTGTTTGTGTTCATCTATCAATTTATCTATGTATCTATCTGTCTATATATATATATATATATATATATATATATATATATATATGTATATATGTATATATATACAAACACACACACACGAACATACACAACATAATCATACACGCTGGAACACACACACACAAACACACGCATACACGACACATACACATGAGCACACACCACACGCATGCACAGATGAGCACACACACATACACAAACACACGCCCAGACACACACGCGAACACGCCACGCCCATTCACACAGCACACACAGACACACACCCACACACCCAGCCCTCGTTCCCGGGCGCACAGCCTCGCCACCGCAGCCGCACGCCCCGCCGGCCACCTCGGGAGCAGCCGCCCTCAGCCATGCGTCTCTCCAAGCGACTTCGTCTGTTCTCCGAACTGCGGGAACTGGACAAGGAGGTGAAGGGGGCGCTGGAGTACCGGAGGCGCCTGGAGGAGGAGGCCGCCCGCGCTCCTGATTCCCTCAGGAGGCAGGGGGCGCCGCCCCTCGCGGAGGAGAAGTTCCGGAAGAAAGGCGCCCTGAGAACCCTGGTCGCATGCCTCTTCCGGCCCGCCGAGGCCGAGCGGCGCCTGGTCCGCGGGCGCGAGCTCCTCGTCAGGCTGGCCGAGCGCAGCAGGGCGGCCGCCCTCGGCGACGGGGAGCCTGGGGACCTTGGCGACGAAAGTGAGGCTGAGGACCTCACCGAGAGCGAGGCTGAGGCAGACACCGAGGGCGAGGCAGCGGCCGCCCCTCGGCCGACGGCGCCCGTGTTCTTCCCGAGGCTCTCGGACGCCGACCGCCGGGACATCCTCAGGAACCGCGAGCTCTCCGACGACGTGGTCGACGGCGCCATGTCGCTGATCGCGATTCGCTTCCCGCAGCTGGCGGGCCTGGCGGCCAGCGGGGGCGTGATGTTCCTGGAGCCGCTGCCTCGGCCCTCGCCGCCGCGCTTCATCCAGATCGTGAACAGGTCCACGCCCATGGCCCTGGACGACATGGCGCAGTACCGGAGGGCGGCGGGCAGGCACTGGCTCGCCCTCTCCAACGTGTTCGCTCGCCGGCCCGACGAGGTTGTCGTCTACGACTCCCTCTACTGCGACCTGTCCGCGTCCACGCGCGCCCTTCTGGGGCTGCTCTACGCCCGCTACGCCGTCTGCAGCCACAGGTTCGAGAGCGTCTAGAAGCAGACGGACGGGACGAGCTGCGGCAAGTGGGCGGTCGCCTACGCCTTCGACCTGGCGCTGGGCATCAATCCCCGCGCGAGGAGGTACGAGTTCGGCGCCATGGCGGCGCACCTCGTCGGCGCCTTCGCCACGGGGGAGGTCACGCCGTTCCCGGGGGACTGGCGCCACGCGAGGTGAGGCATCTCCTGCGCGGGCCGGTCATGGGGCATGGAACCGGACCCAGACGGCAGCCAGGACAGCCCGGTGCCATAGGATTACCCCCAGCCTTTAGCCCGCCAGCCTCTGTGGGTGCCCCGGGTCGCTCCCGCCGGGGCCGACGAAGGGGCCGGTCTCCTCCGCTGTTGCTCCAAGACGCTTCGGGCCTCAGGAACGCCTGCCAGGCTCCCTCCACGGGGGGGGGGGGGATGGCGAGGGGGGTAGAGGGCCTCGTCAGCCGTGGTGGCAGCCCCCGGGACACCCAGTGCGAACCACTCTATGTGCTTTGCCTATATATATATATATATATATATATATATATATATATATATATATATATATATATTTATATTTATATTATATATATATATATATATATATATATATATATATATATAATATATATATATGTATGTATGTATATACATATCTATGCATTAGAGAGTTTACAAAACATGCATGT
>NC_091578.1:30030881-30040881 GCF_042767895.1 Penaeus vannamei | reverse complement strand
ATTCATTTTTCTCCTTCATTTCTCTCTTCCATTACATAGGAAAGGAAAAAAACTATTTTTCCCCTTTCACTTCTCTTTTAAATATGAACTTGTCTTTCCCCTTTCTTTATTTCTTTCTTCCTTTACACAGGAAAGTAGAAAAAACTATTTTTCCTCTATCACTATTCTTTCAAATATGAACTTATCTTTCCCCTTTCTTCATTTCTTTCTTCCTTTACACAGGAAAGTAGAAAAAAAAGGTAATTTGAGAGAGAGAAAGGAGAAAGGAAGCACTCCTTTATTTCTTTCTTCCTTTACACAGGAAAGTAGAAAAAACTATTTTTCCCCTTTCACTATTCTTTCAAATATGAACTTATCTTTCCCCTTTCTTCATTTCTTTCTTCCTTTACACAGGAAAGTAGGGAAAAAAAGGTAATTTGAGAGAGAAAGGAGAAAGGAAGCACTCCTTTATTTCTTTCTTCCTTTACACAGGGAAGGAAAAAAAACTATTTTTCCCCTTTCACTTTTCTTTCAAATATGAACTTGTCTTTCCCCTTTCTTTATTTCTTTCTTCCTTTACACAGGAAAGTAGGGAAAAAAAGGTAATTTGAGAGAGAAAGGAGAAAGGAAGCAGTCCTTTCTTTCTTTCTTCCTTTTACACAGGAAAGGAAAAAAAAAGTTAATTTGAGAGAGAAAGGAAGCACTCAGTTCTGTTGCAAGAATGTCCTGTGTATTGGTATTAGAATGTCGAGATGTCCATTAAGCATTGATATATTGGCAGTCCAGAATCTAGTGCAAATTGATGTGTCATTTAGCAGCTGTATTAACGAGGCGGTGCTTGGGTGTCTCGCTGTCTGTTTTCTGGCTGTGTTTTAATGTTTGTTTGTTTTGGTCTTGTCTGTTTTTTTGTGCCTGTTTCTGTCTCTTTGTGGATGTTTTTTTTTATTTGTTTGTGTCTGTTTCTTTCTCTCTCTGTCTCTGTTTCATTCTCTCTATCTCTCTCTCTCTCTCTCTCTCTCTCTCTCTCTCTCTCTCTCTCTCTCTCTCTCTCTCTCTCTCTCTCTCTCTCTCTCTCTCTCTCTCTCTCTCTCCCCCTCTCTCTCTCTCTCCTTCTTATTCTCTCTCCCTCTCCTTCTTCTCCCCCTCCATCTCCTTCTTCTCCCTCTTCCTCTTCTCTCTCCCTCCCTCGCTAAACAAATGAATATAAACATAAATATTGAAAATAACAAAAACAAGCATCTTAACAGCTGGTCTCTCGGCATGTCGACTGAAATGACACTTTGACATATTATTAATTTCGCTTCGTTGTCCTTGTGTAATATTTATAGACATACTTCCGCCAAAAAAAAGAAAGAAAAGAAATGATCGTGCATGTCAGATGAGAAGTATTTTGAAACAGCTCTTGACATTCATATATTAAAAACAAGAAGTGATATCCATATTTTACACACACTCACTCACTCACACACACTCTCTCTCACACGCACACGCACACGCACACATACAGACACACACACACACACGCACACGCACACGCACACGCACACACACACTCACACACACACACACACACACACACACACACACACACACACACACACACACACACACACACACACACACATATATATATATATATATATATATATATATATATATATATATATATATATATATATATACTTTTTATTATATGCTTTAAAGATGTCTATATATGCCGTATTATCGTTAAAGATAATACAGATTATATGCTGTATATCTTTATGCATTATACTGTATTATACAGTTGGTTTCACTTCAAGTGGTTTTATGTATTTAGTATTTTTTTTCTTACCGATACATGTAATGATTTTAATATTTTTATTAGTATTTTTATTATTTACTTATTAGTATTTTATTTACTAGTATTTATTAGTATTTTAGATATTAGTATTTTTATGAAAGTTGTGTTAGGATTTTCAGGTGATAATTTAAGCCTTGTTGGGATGTGGTGGATAAAATGACCATTAATAAAGTCGTGATGGTACTTGTCATGATTTTTAAATTAATGTTTTATCAAGGATTTTTTAGATGTCAGTTGCCCCCCCCCCTCCCCTTTCCCTTCCTCCTCAGGCCGTGAATAACATCAATAAAAAAAAAAACGCGATGAGAAATATTGCTAATAATTGTTAAACTATTAATAAGATCAATAGTTTTATCAAATGACAATTTAGCTTTCTAAGTGTTGAACTTTGACCCTGCGGACGTATATAATGACAATAATTATAAAAAAAAAGAAAAAACACTATGGTTGAAATTGATAATAATATCCTTAGGGCAGTTTTATTTTGAAAGAAAGAAAGAAAAAAAAACACGACGATAGAAATTAATAAATATTAGGATAGTTTTATTTCCTTGTTGGTCTCAGCCTTTGCCTCCGCCCCACAGGCCTGGAGCGCGGACGTATATAATATCCTGTTTTATTTTTTTGTTGGTCTCAGCCTTTGCCTCTGCCCCCGTAGGCCTGGAGCGCTGACATATAAAAGCAATAATTATCTTTAAAAACACAATAGAAATTAATATCAAATTTTATTATCAAACATCATTTTCTTGGTCTCAGCCTTTGCCTCTGCCCCACAGGCCTGGAGCGCGGACGTGGTCATCCAGATCCCGAGCGAGCGCGTTCGCGACCAGGACGGCTTCTACCGCCTCGACTACTGGCCTCCGCAGGGCAGTCCGCCGCCCAACTCCACCTTCACGCCCGCGCAGGTCGTCGCGGGCGTGAACCTGACACGGGCGCTGCCGGGGACCAAGTACGACTTCCAGCTGTACTACACCAACGCCACGATCAACGACTACCCGACGTGGACGGCTTCGATAACGACGGGTAAGGCGATGCTTCGGGTTCGGGTTCGGGGCGGTTCGGAGCCTCGTCTCGGAACCGGATTCGTGTTGACAAAAAAGAAAAGAAAAAGAGAGAAATAGAAACAAAAAACATGAAGAAGAATGAATATCTTCACAATACTAGAGTTGTATTTGGCCGGTTTCATGTCTTCGTCAGAAAAAACATTGCATTTCTGACGAAGACGTGCTCGAAACCAGCCAAATTCATCTCTCATGTATTGTGAACATATTCATTCTCATTCCTGCCTCTTCTATTTCTTCTTCTTCTTCTCTGCTTTCTCCCATTTCTACATGAGGTCGCCGTTATGGATGAACCGCCCTCTTCTACATGGGCTCGCTATTGTGGGCGTCTTAATGGGAATCATGGTGATGGCTGTGATGATGATAATGATGGTGATGATGGTAATACAGTGATAATACTCACTGGTAATGAATAGTCATATACTAATGATAAGGATTATAGTCATAATAGATATAATGATAATAATAATGATAAGAAATAATGATAAGGATAGTGATAATGATAATAGTGACAATGATAATTCTGACAGGTAATAGATAGTCATATACTACTAATAATGATAATGATAATAGTAATAATGATAATAATGATAATGATAATGATAATAGTAATAATGATAATAATAATAATGATAATGATAATAGTAATAATGATAATAATAATAATGATAATGATAATAGTAATAATGATAATAATAATAATGATAATGATAGCGATGATAATAGTGATAGTGGTAATGATAATGATTATGATGACTGACAATTATGATGGTGATAATGATCATAGATGTTAATTACTATAATTGATACTTCATCATTATCATCATTGTGATCATTATTATTGATGATATTATTCCTACTATTATTCTCATGATTATCGCTATCATTGTTATGGTTATTACTGTCATCATTACTGCTGTTATTATTATTGTTATTGTTGTTGTTGTTGTCATTATTATCATTATTGTAGATAGTATTATTATCATCATCATTATTGTTAATATTGTTGTTATTATTATCCCTATCATTATTATTATCATCATTAAAAATAGCAATTACAATATTGATGATAAAGATAATATGTTATAATAGGGTTGTTGTTTTTATTACTGTTATTATTGTTATCATTATTATTATTATTATTATTATAATTATCATTACTATTGTCATTATTATCATCATTATTTCTGTTATTATTAGTTTCAAGATCATTATTCACTACTACTGCTATCATTAATAAAATAAGAAATACTACAAAGATGATGATAATATTCGTTATGAAAGAAGTAATAATACCAAGGATAAAAAAATACCGAATCATCCATCATCATTAAAGATGACAATTGCAATATTGATGATAATGATATGTGTTATAATAGGGTTGTTATTATTTTTTGAATTATTATTATCATTATCATCATTATCATCATTATTATCATCATTATTTCTGTTATTATTAGTATCATGATCATTATTCACTACTACTGCTATCATTAATAAAATAAAAAATACTACAATGATGATCATAATATTCGTTATGAAAGAAGTAATAATACTAATGATAAAAAAATTACCGAATCATCCGAAATTATACATTAAACTTTTGACGTCTCTTCCGCCTTCACTAATTAAGTCAAAAGAGAGGAGGCATTATAGCGAATGGCAAAGACTCTTTAATTGATTATATTTATTTCCGAATAATTCATGAAAAGATAATGAAAAATTCGGGAATGGGAAGGGGGTAAAGTCAGCGGTATTGGCGAGGGAGAAGGTTTTTTTTTTTTTCTTTTTATTTTTTTTTTGGTGGAATTTTGGTGGGAATTTTTTGGGGGGTTGGGTAGGTTTGTTTGTTTGTTTGTGTGTTTGTGTATGTGTATATTTGTTTGTGTGTGTGTTTGTTTGTTTGTATGTGTTTGTGTATATTTGTTTGTATGTCTTTGTGTATGTGTATATTTGTTTGTTTGTATGTGTGTTTGTGTATGTGTATATTTGTTTGTATGTGTTTGTCTATGTGTATATTTTTTTGTTTGCGTGTGTTTGTGTGTTTGTATGTGTATATTTGTTTGTTTGTTTGTATGTGTATATTTGTTTGTTTGTTTTCGTGTGCTTGTTTGTATGTGCGTTTACTCTTGTGTTTGTTTGTGCGCGTGCATGTATATTTGTGCAGATATAGTGTGTATGTATGCATAGGTGCGTGTGTGACTGGGTGTGTATGTATAGTGTGTGCGTCTGCTTTTGTGTTTATGTGTGTAGCGTGTATGTATGCATGTGTGTCTGACTGCATGTGTATATGTATGTGTTTATACGTCCATGTGCGTGGATATGTGTGTGTGACCGCGTGTGTGTGTTTATACGCCCATGTGTGTGTGTGTGAAGTGGAGGCGCCAGAACGCGGATGCAGCGTGGGCGTGAAGCTGAAGAGGTGTGTGACTGCATAAGTGGAGCGGAGTGGACCTCGGGCGGGAGAGAGGGAGAGGGAGAGTGAGGGAGTGAGGGAGTGAGGGAGTGAGAGGGAGAGGGAGAGAGGGAGTGAAGGGAGAGGGAGAGAATGAAGGGAGTGAGGGAGTGAAGGGAGAGGGAGGAAAAGGAGGGAGTGAAGGGAGGAAGAAAGAGAGAGAGAGGGAGGGAATGGGAGAGGAAGGGGAAAGGAGAGAAGGAGGGAGAGAGAGCGAGTGAGGGAGAAAGAGAGGGAGTGAGGAAGAGGGAATTAGGGAGGGAAAGGAAGAACAAAAGAAACAGAGAGAGAGAAAGAAAGAATGAAAGAGAGATTGAAGGAAAGTGAAAAGAGAAAGAAAGAAAGAATGAAAGAAAGAGGGAGAGAGGGAGAGAGAGAGCGGAGGCATGTCCGAGAAGGCCAGCCATGACGTCTTTATCGAAGACACAAAACAATCATTCTAATGTTTGTTAGTGTCTGTTTGTGTGAGAGAGGGGAGGAGGAGGGGGGAGGTAGGGAGAGTGAGGCGTAGATGAAGGAGAGAGAGAGCGAGAGGAGAGAAGAGAGGAGAAGAGAAGAGAAGAGAAGAAAAGAAAGAAAAGAAAAGAAAAGAAAAGAAAAAGAAAAGAAAAAGAAAAGAAAAGAAAAGAAAAGAAAAGAAAAGAAAGAGAGAAGAAGAAGAGAAGAGAAGAGAGAAGAGGAAGAGAAGAAGAAGGAGAAGAGAAGAGAGGAGAGGAGGAGAGAGGAGAGGAGAGAGAGAGAGAGAGAGAGATAGTTAGCTAGATAGAGAGAGGGAGAGGGAGAGGGAGAGGGAGAGGGAGAGGGAGAGGGAGAGGGAGAGGGAGAGGGAGAGAGAGAGAGAGAGAGAGAGAGAGAGAGAGAGAGGAGAGAGAAGAGAGAGAGAGGAGAGAGAGAGAGAGAGAGAGAGAGAGAGAGAGAGAGAGAGAGAGAGAGAGAGAGAGAGAGAGAGAGAGAGAGAGAGAGAGAGACAGAGAGGGAGAAAGAAAGAAACAGATAGAGAGAGAGAGAGGGCGAGATAAGGAGATAAAGAGGGAGAGAAAGACAAAGAGACAGAGCAATACATCGCAAACGAGACAAAAATGAAAATAAAAACCAGAGAGCCAAAGAGAGAATGACACACACGCAAAAAGACAAAAGCCAGTCTGTGCGATCGATAATAGACGCCTGAACCAGATGGAAAAGGAATTTAATACCGCGTTCGCATTCTTCACCATCGTTCAAACACTTCATTTATTCCCATGCGCGAAGTGGCGCTGACCTCGGCTTCGCCAGATGGGTTAAAGTCAAGCCACAGTTAAAGCCACGTCTGAAGCCAAATTTCTTTTTTATTTTTATTTTTATTTTTGGAAGCCTTATGTTGAAGTTTTCAGTCTCCTACAGTGTCTCTTGCATACGATCGTGTGATAGAATGTCTTTCATGTCGTTTATTGGCTGTCATGTCGCTTATAGGATTCCCTGTTCGGCCGTTTTGGGTGTTCGAATTTTTGTGTCTTGGTTTTGGTGCGTGTGTGTGTGTGTGTTCGTATGTGTGTGTGTGTGTGTGTGTGTGTGTGTGTGTGTGTGTGTGTGTGTGTGTGTGTGTGTGTGTGCGTGTGTGTGTGTGTGTGTGTGTGTGTGTGTGTGTGTGTGTGTGTGTGTGTGTGTGTGTGTGTGTGTGTGTGTGTGTGTGTGTGTGCGCGCGTGCGTGCGTGCGTGCGTGAGTGTGTGTGCGTATCTGTATGTCAGTTATCTCTCCGTGTCTGTGTGTATGAGTGTATAACTGCTGTCCTTCGTAAATACGTCAAGGAATTCATGAAAATTTGATTCAATATTCCCACGCTCTCTATAAACACTTCCATAACGGGCAGCACCAAAGGTTTCTTTATTCTGCTCCGAATTATGACTTCGAAAAACAAGTCGTGATAAGAAGTGAGAGTCGGAGGAACTGCTTCCAAGTTTTGTAAACACTCTGACCTTTATACTTTTATACAAACTTGGAATATAACCCCTTTATGTTGACTTTTCGTTCACCCCTTTATACGAATCATCTCTGAAATCGTTTATAAAGATGATGAAAATCGCTTTATATAATTCTTTCTCTTAAAACTTCGATAAACATTGATATAAAGTTGATAAAAAAACTTTTCATTTTTACTTCGTTCACCCTTTTACACGAATCATCTCTGAAATCGTTTATAAAGATGGTGAGAATCGCTTTATATAATTCTTTCTTTTAAAACTTCGATAAACATTGATATAAAGTTGATAAAAAAACTTTTCATTTTTACTTCGTTAACCACTTTATACGAATCATCTCTGAAATCGTTTATAGAGGTGATGAAAATCGCTTTATATAATTCTTTCTTTTAAAACCGATAAACATTGATATAAAGTTTGAATAAAAATCTTTTAATCTTTACTTCGTTCACCCCTTTATACGAATCATCTCTGAAATCGTTTATAAAGATGATGAAAATCGGTTTACATAATTCTTTATTTTAAAACTTCGATAAACATTGATATAAAGTTTGAATAAAAAACTTTTCGGTGATACTTCGTTCACCACCTTATACGAATCATCTCTGAAATCGTTTATAAAGATGGTGAGAATCGCTTTATATAATTCTTTCTTTTAAAACTTCGATAAACATTGATATAAAGTTGATAAAAAAAAAATTTTCATTTTTACTTCGTTAACCACCTTATACGAATCATCTCTGAAATCTTTTATAAAGAGAATACAAATGTCTTTAAATAATTCTTTCATACAAATGTCTTTAAATAATTCTTTCATACAAATGTCTTTGAATAATTCTTTCATACAAATGTCCTTAAATAATTCTTTCATATAGACATTGATATAAAGTTGGAATAAACCCCTATTTGTTGATTTCTCTTTAACCCCTTTATACGAACCATCTCTAAAATCGGTTATAAAGAGAATTCAAATCCCTTTACATAATTCCTTTATGTAACACCTCGATTAACAGTTATATAAACTTGGAATTAGATATTTTACTTTCCGTTATTGTTCGTCTCATCGTGGTCTGGCAGTTCTTAAGTATTTTTTCCCATTATTTGTTTATTTTTTATTCTTATTAACTTAATTTTTATTGGGGGTTGGGGAAGACTACGGGAAGATCGCGTGTTTAGAGGTGAAAATTGCTTATTATGGTTGTTTGGATGCTTTGGGGTTGAAGGGGGGGGGGGAAGGGGAGGAGGAAGGAAGGAGGGAGAGAGAGGGAGAGAAAGAGTTGGAGAGCACACACACACACACACACACACACACACACACACACACACACACACACACACACACACATATATATATATATATATATATATATATATATATATATATATATATATATATATGTACACATACATATACATATACATACAGTACATGTAAATATATAAGTAGATAAATAGATTTAGAAAGTGAGAAAGAGAGAGAGAGAGCAGAAGAAAAGGAGGACGAGAGAGAAAAAAAAGTTCGAAAGATAGAGCGAAAGAATAGAAGAAAAGGAAGACAAAAAGAAAAAACAATTAAAAAAGAGAGAGAACAAAAGAAAACGAAGAGCAGATAAAGAAAGAAAAAGACGAGAGGAAAGGCAGAACAGAGGAAGAACAACAGCGGACCCGGACATGCGAGGAGTGCGTGTGGGCGGGAACACGTGGGCGGCCGTCCGTCCCCTCCCGCCGGCAACACGACACTGATCTCAGCTGCGATCTCGGCCGCGCTTCCCGATCCGCTTTCGGAGGGGGCGGGGCATCGGGGGGGGGGGGGGGGGGGCAGGATAGGGGAGGGGGGAGGCGGTATGCTTGGTGGTGGTAGGGGGTAGGGGGTGGAGGTAGGGGTAGGGGGGAGGGGGTGTTATCGTTGTTATTGTGAGTATTATTTGATTACTATTATTTTTGTTGCTGTTACTACTACTACTACCACTATCAGTATTGCTATTGTTATTATTATTGGGGGTGGTAGTGGGGTGGTGGGGAGGGAATGGGGGGTGTTATTATTGTTATCGTGATTATTATTTGATTACTATTATTTTTATTATCATTACTGTTACTTCTAGAACTACCACTATCAGTATTACTGCTACTACTACAACTATTATTAGTGTTGTTACTGTTATTATTATTTTTATTATTATTGTTATTATGATCATTATTATTATTATTATTATTGTCATCGTCATCATTATTATTATCATTAATTTTATTGTTACCATTTTGTTATTTTATTATTATTATCATTATTATCATTGTTGTTATCATCATCATCATCATATCATCACTATTACTATTCTAAAATGAAGACAAAATTCCCAGTACTACTCCTCTATTCCTTAAAATGTACCTTTTTTTAATATATCTTCATACGACCTCGATTCCTCCCTAATTTATGATTGACCTCATTAAAACCTTTTTCTAAATACCTTGTTTATGGTGGTCGTCTGAGGAGAAGCATTATAGTGTCGTGTTTATGTCTGTTTTGAGTATGGTGTGGTTGGGTGTAGTTTATGGTGGTCATCTGAGGAGATTATAGTGTGTTTTATGTCTGTTTGAGTATGGTGTGGTTGGGTGTAGTTTATGGTGGTCATCTGAGGAGATTATGGTGTGTTTTATGTCTGTTTGAGTATGGTGTGGTTGGGTGTAGTTTATGGTGGTCATCTGAGG
>NC_091578.1:30018381-30025881 GCF_042767895.1 Penaeus vannamei | reverse complement strand
TAAAGAAAGAGAGAGAGAGAGAGCGGCGAGGGGAGAGAGCCGAGAGGGAGAGAAAGACAGAAGCAGAGAAATAGATAGATAAATAAATAAAGAGAGAGAGAGAGAGAGCGGCGAGGGGAGAGAGCCGAGAGGGAGAGAAAGACAGAAGCAGAGAAATAAATAAAGAGAGAGAGAGAGAGAGAGCCGAGAGGGAGGCTGCGGCCAGGCGAGCGGCGATCGCTTGACAGATGACGAGGCGAATTTTGTGTCGCTTCTTGACTTGCCTGATTTCCGGGACAAGTTTGGCTTTGTCAGTATTTATCAGTCTCTGCTAGTGGTTTTATTAGCATTATTATCATTTTATTGTTATTATTATTATTGTTGTTGTTGTTGTTGTTGTTGTTGTTGTTGTTGTTATTATTGTTATTGTTTTCATTATTATTATTATTGTTATTGTTATTGTTATTGTTATTATTATCATCATGTTGTTATTATTGTTATTATTATTTGTAGTAGTATTGTTATTGTTATTGTTATTTTATCATTATGTTATATTATTTTTATTTTATTTTTTTATTATTGTTACCATTGACATTATTATTTCTATAAATTTTATTAGTAATATCATTATTTTTCATTGTTATCATTATTATTATTATCATTAATATCATTATCGTTAGTGTTGTTATTATTATTAATGTTATTGCTATTATTATCATCATTATGATGATTATCATTCTACAGTTTCTTTGCCATTTGCTGAAATTCCAAATGAATGAATATTTATACAAAAATAATGACTGTGTATTTCTATTTGTATATGAATATATAAAGGTTTAAGTAAATGTGCAAAAAAAGACAAAAACTAATTGGTATTTATATACGTAAACAGATGATATGTAAGTATAAGTTTATTACTATGTGTTTATGGTATAGGCCAACAAACAAGTGTATATTTATGGTGTATAGGCCTACAAAAAGTATATATTTATGGTGTATAGGCCTACAAAAAGTATATATTTATGGTGTATAGGCCTACAAAAAGTATATATTTATGGTGTATAGGCCTACAAAAAGTATATATTTATGGTGTATAGGCCTACAAAAAGTATATATTTATGGTGTATAGGCCTACAAAAAGTATATATTTATGGTGTATAGGCCTACAAACAAGTATATATTTATGGTGTATAGGCCTGCAAACAAGTATATATGTATGGTGTATAGGCCTGCAAACAAGTATATATTTATGGTGTATAGGCCTACAAAAGTATATATTTATGGTGTATAGGCCTGCAAACAAGATATATTTATGGTGTATAGGCCTACAAAACGTATATATTTATGGTGTATAGGCCTACAAAAAAGTATACATAAACAAGAGAGAAACAAAACTATACGATAATCAGTGAAAGAAAACACACCAAACAAAACACACATAAAGAGATAAACAAGATGAAGAACAAAGTAAAGGACAAAACAGTTACACAAGAAAGGAATAAACACACAAGAAAATAATTAGTCACACAAAAAATAAATAAATAAATAAAAAATATTTCCCAATGACACGACCTCGCTGTGTCTCCCTTATAAGGTGTGATCTTTTAAGGTGTGTGTGGCGGAAGGTCACGGAAGTACCGTTCCACACTCCCAGGTCAAAGGTCACGGCGGAAGCGCGGAGGGAATGTAAAGGAGATAAAGGTGGGGGAAAAGGAGGGGAGGAGAAAAGGGGAAGATAGGAGGGAGGAGGAGGAGAAGGAGGAGGAGAAAATGGGAGGGAAAGGGGGAAGAGGAGGAGGAGAAAAGGGGGAGGAGGAGGGAGGAGAAGGAGGAGGAGGAGGAGAAGGAGGGGGAAGAGGATGAAGAAGAAGAAGAAGAAGAAGAAGAAGAAGAAGAAGAAGAAGAAGAAGAAGAAGAAGAAGAAGAAGAAGAAGAAGAAGAAGAAGAAGAAGGAGGAGGAGGAGGAGAAGGAGAAGGAGGAGGACGAGGACGAGGACGAGGAGGAGGAAGAACAAAAAGAAAAAGAAAGAAAAAGAAAAAGAAGCAAGTAGGGTTGTATGGTCATGATGATGACGATGATAAGAAAAGGGAGAATGAAGAGGAGAAAGGGAAGGAGGAAGGAGTGGGAAGAAGCGTTCAGCGGAAATGGTGAAGAAAATGTCAGAATAACAATCGGAGTTTCTTGGAGATATTTTTGTGTCATTTCATCAATACATAGAAGGAGGAAGAGGGGGAGGGAGATAAAGAGGGAAGGGAGGAGGGAGGGAGGATGGAAGAGAGGGAAGAGATAGAGGGAGATAAAGAGGGAAGGAGGGAAGGAAGGGAGGGAGGGAGAGAGGTAAGGAGGGAAGGGAAGGGAGGGACGGAAGGAAGGGAGGAAGATAATGAGGGAAGGGAGGAGGGAAGGAAGATGGAAGAGAGGTAAGGAGGGAAGGAAAGGAAGGAGAGAGAGAGAGGAAAAGAGGAAGAGGAGAAGCAGAAAAATAAAAAGGAGAAAAAGAAAACTCAAGGCAGAAAACAACAGTTAAATAAAATCACAACAAAAATAATTAAAAAAAACACCAGATCAGCTGACTTGTGTGAATTTGTCAGCCTCGTTAACAGCGGGGGGCATGCGGAGGTCAGCAGAGGTCACAGGAGGCCGTTTCATTGTGTTTTAAGTGAGAAGGAAACAGACTAATACAAGGAGACTGATGTATGCTGAAGGAAATGCGTTTAGTGGTGAATTAAAACAATAGGTTGACGTGATTGTGTCGTCGTGAGGTGAGTCATAAGGACATTATTTTTAATGATGAGAAGAAACAGTTAAAAACACAGTTTGGTATTTTTTTTATGAAATGAAACGGGGTGACATACATAGGCTATATAGGTACTGGTGGAAATGAAACATGAAAACACGTTGATAAACAAAATAAACATGAAAAATACACAATGATGAACGAAAGAAACATAAAACACACAATAATATACACAAGAAACATGAAAACAATGATAAACAAAAGATACAGGAAAACACACAAGATAAACAAAAGAAACACAAAAAAACACGTAGTCATGTTAGTTGACAGAATGAAACAGGAAAACACGTACGGACATGTATAGTGATGAAAATGAAACCGCGAGATTTAAAAAAAGACGTGTTTTAGTAATGAGATTCTAGCCACGTTTGGAAGCGAAACATCATTTCCTTTAATAATTTGCCTCATTTTTCACTTCATCTGAGGTCAAACTTCAATTTAAACCTTCTCTTGGCATGATACTCAGCCGAGAAAACCCAGCTGTTCGCCGTGTTTATGGATTCAAATATCCCCCAAAACACGATTTTTTTTTATTCCCCGGGAGCTGAGTAGGCAATGTCTGTCTCACTTTTTGATACAGAAGTCTATTTTTTAACAACACGTGTATTAAGTCTATTAACAGTACGTGTATTAAGTCTATGAACAACACGTCTATTGAGTCTATTAACAACACGTCTGTTAAGTCTAATAACAACATCTATTCATTATATCAAAACACGTCCATTCAGTCTATTTACACATCTGTTAAGTCTATTAACAACACATCTATTCAGTCTGTTAAAAATACATCTATTAAGTCTATTAACAGCACATCTATTCTCTATTAACAAGTCTATTTTTTTTAACAACACGTGTATTGAGTCTATTAACAACACGTCTATTAAGTGTAATAACAACACATCTGTTCATCAACGTTATTGTGTTTGCGTTCAGGATTGGCTTTTAGCAGAGGAGCGAAACAGACAGGTAGAGAGAAAGGTAGACAGGTATAATAACCCGCATAGCCTACTTTCTCACAGCAATGCGATGGACAGTCATGTCAATGGAAGAAAAAAATAAAAAAAAGTCAGACGAAAAGAACAGTCATGTCAATGAAAGATAAATAAAAAGTTAGACAAAATGAGTGGAGATGGACAGAGAGACAGTCATACCAGACAGACACGATGCAAAGAGAAAATATAGATAGATAAATAAATAAGAATAGATAAATAAATAAAAATAGATAAATAAATAGATAAAAATGATAGATAAATAAATAAATAAGAAATAGATAAATAAATAAATAGATAGGAAATAGATAAATAAATAAATAGATAAGAAATAGATAAATAAATAAATAAAAATAGATAAATAAATGAATAAATAAAAATAGATAAATAAATGAATAAATAAATATTGATAGATAAATCAATAAACAAGAAATAGATAAATAAACAAACAAATCGCAACATACCCCTCCCTCTCCCCTACCCGCACCCCCACCCTCACCCTCACCCTCAGCCTCACCCCCGCCCACGTAGAAGCAGTGGGCGGCAGAAGCGACTTCTCGCGCGGGCGGAAGCGAGCCGAGATCCCCCTCCCCACCCTCACCCCCCCCACCCCCGCCCCACCCACCCCCACCCCGGTGTGTTCTATGAGATAAAGTCAAGGTTCACAAAGACGCCTTTGAGATAGGGGGGGCGGAGACGGCTAGCACGTTCTTGCCCCGAACCCTTTGTCGTTTGGGGTTAATTTATGCTCAGGTGATGGGGGGTGGGAAGAGAGGGAGAGGTGGGGGGAGGTTGTATCCTGCAACTGTACTTCGGTGTGGGTTTGTATAATGGAGGTGGGGGGGCTGGGGGCTAGGGGGAGGGAGGGAGGGGGATGTGTCGGGGTGTGTGTATTCAGATAAGGATGTAAAAGATGTGTATACTTTTAGTAGTAAAGAAGTATATATATATATATATATATATATATATATATATATATATATATACACGTTGTAGGCTTATATACTCATTCTCTACCGGGTTTCGCTTCGACAGAATTTAGAATTAACAAGAGAATATTCCCCCCCCCACAAAAATAGACGTCGTTGGGAAGCAACTCCATTTAAACCTTCTCTTGGCTTGATACTCAGCCGAGAAAACCCAGCTGTTCGCCGTGTTTATGGACGTGAATATCCCCCCAAACACGATTTTTTTTTTATTCCCCGGGAGCTGAGTAGTCAATGTCTGTCTCACTTTTTGATACAGAAGTCTATTTTTTAACAATACGTGTATTAAGTCTATTAACAACACGTCTATTGAGTCTATGAACAACACATCTATTCAGTCAATTAAAACACGTCTACTCAGTCTGTTAACACATCTGTTAAGTCTATTAACAACACATCTATTCTCTCTGTTAACAATACATCTATTGTCTATTAACAACACATTTATTGTCTGTTAACAACGCATCTATAAAGTCTATTAAAATACATCTATTAAGTCTGTTAACAATACATCTATTGCCTATTAAAAACACGTCTATTAACAACACATCTATAGTCTATCAAAACATCTATTAAGTCTATTAAAAACACATCTATTAAGTCTATTAAAAACACATCTATTAAGTCTATTAACAACATATCCATTGTCTGTCAACAACGTATCTATAAAGTCTATTAAAATACGTCTATAGTCTATTAGAAAAACATCTATTAACAACACATCTAAAGTCTATTAAAACGTCTATCAAGTCTATTAAAAACACATCTATTAAGTGTATCAACAACACGATTTTCCCCGGGACCCGAGCGTCAGCTGTGATGTCTGTCTCGCGTTTTGATACAGAAGTCTATTTCTACCTCGTGTTTCCATTCTTCTTGCCAAGGCGGAACTGCTTTCGAATATTCCACGAAGCAAGGTGGATTGTGGCTGAGAGTGACGGCGAGGAGTGATGGTGAGAGTGATTGTGGATGTAGGGGGAAGGGGAGGGGGAGGGGAGGGGAGAGGAAGGGAAGGGAGGGGAGGGGTGGGGTGGTGTTAATGGCGAGGAGTGATGGTGAGTGATTGTGGATTTAGGGGGAAGGGGAGGGGAGGAGGAGAGGAAGGGAAGGGAGGGGAGGGGTGGGGTGGGGTGGTGTTAATGGCGAGGAGTGATGGTGAGAGTGATTGTGGACTGGGGTGGTGTTAATAGCAAGAAGTGATGGTGAGAGTGATTGTGGACTTAGGGGGAGGGGAGGGGGGGAGTGGAGTGGGGTGGTGTTAATGGCGAGGAGTGATGGTGAGAGTGATTGTGGACTTGGGAAGGAGGAGAGGGGAGGGGAGGGGGGAGGGTAGGGGGAGGGTAGGGTAGGGGGAGGGAGGGAGGGGTGGGGTGGTGTTAATGAGGGGTTTGATAAGAGGGGGATGAACCGGGTGATAGGAGGGGGTGGGCTGGGGGTGGGGGTGGGGTGGTGGGGGAGTCGTGCACTGGGTGAGATTTAGGAGGGGGTGAGCGGGGATCTGCCGTGTCAGTGACTGTGATTCCGTTGAGATTGTTATTAGTTTATTATTGCTACTGCTGTTGTTGCCATCATCATCTTCATTACCACTGCCACTGCTATTACTACTACTACTACTACCACTACTGTTACTACTACTCTTACTACTACAAAAACTACTACTACTACTATTACTACTGCTACTGCTACTGCTACTATTACTACAACAACTACTACTACTACTACCACATCTACAACTACTACGGCTACTACTCTACTATTACTACTACTACAACTCCCATTATCATTACAACCACTCTTATTATCCCCCTCACCACCCCCACCCCACCCTACCCCACCCCCACCCCACCGCACCCCACCCACCCCAAGGCCACCTCCAGCATTTCCCTCACGGATTCCCCCCCCCAGTAAAATAGCCTCACTGGAAAGCGTGTGAGGTTCCGACAGCTTCTTGTGCGTCGGGACGGCTGCCTCCTTGTGCTGCGGCGGAACTGGCGCTGCGGTTCCGTTGTCTCCCTGGTTCTGCGGGGAGGGAGGAGGAGGAGGGAGGGAGGGAGGGTTGGAGGGAGGGAGGGAGGGTTGGAGGGAGGGAGGGAGGGTTGGAGGGAGGGAGGGAGGAGGAGGAGAGGAGGAGGAGGAGTGGAGGTGGAGGGAGGAGGGAGGGGGAGGGGGATGAGGGGAGGAGGAGGGAGGAGGAGGAGGAGGGGGAGGGGGAGGGAGGAGGAGGAAGAGGGAGGAGGAGGAGAAGGTGGAGGAGGAGGAGGAGGTGGAGGAGGAGGGAGGAGGAGGAGGAGGAGGAGGAGGAGGAGGGGAGAGGAGGAGGAGGAGGAGGAGGGAGGGGGAGGGGAGGAGGAGGAGGGAGGAGGAGGAGGAGTGGGCGATTTAGGTGGTGGGGTTGTTGGTGTTGTTGTTGTTGTTGATTTTGTTGGTGTTGTTGATGCTGATTATTATTATTATCATTATTATTGGTGTTGTTATTATTTGTATGATTGCTATGGCTATCATTGCTATTGTTATCATTGTTATTATTATTGTTAATTTCATTGTTGTTAATGTTACTTTTTTATTATCATTATTAGTGTTGTTGTTATTGTTGTTGTTATTATTATTATTATTATTATTATTATTATTATTATTGTTATTATTATTATTATTATTATTATTATTATTATTATTATTATTATTATTATTATTATTATTATTACTATTATTGTTATTATTATCATTATGGCTATTCTTGTTATTGTTGTT
>NC_091578.1:29998381-30013381 GCF_042767895.1 Penaeus vannamei | reverse complement strand
CAATAGTCACTCCCTATTTTTGATTCCAGTCCTTCCGTCACAAAATACCAACTATTAATTTCTCTCATTCTTTATTTATTTGTTTACTTGTTCGATATTCGCAAACGGGATTTCATTCATTTTTTTATATTGTCTCTCCATTCATTCATTCATTCATTTATATTTATTGTCTTAATTCCTTCATTCATTCATTTACGGAAGTTATGCGACGTAGCAATGGGTATGAATGGTCTTGGATTCTCATATTCAGATACAGAATAAAGTTTGTTTTTTTGTTTATCAGTTATTTTTTTCATATTTTTTCGATCTCATATTCAGATACAAAATAGTTGTTTTTTTGTTTATCAGTAATTTTTTTTTCATATTTTTATTCGTTTTTTAATGCTAAGGATGAGAATTTATTTATGTTGATATTGATTTATTATTTATTTTTACTGATTTATTTTAGGATTATAGATCGTGAAAAGATAAGAATATGTTTGATTGACGTCTTTCCATTTATGTAAAGGATAATCACCCACTCAAAAGAAGAAAATTTAAGAAGAAGAAGAAGAAGAAAGGAAGAAAGAAAGAAGAAGAAGAAAAGAAGAAAGGAGAAAAAATAAAAGATAAATAAGAAGAAGAAGAAAGGAAAAAGAAGAAAGAAGAAGAAGAAAGGAAAAAGAAGAAAGAAGAAGAAGAAGAAAAGAAGGAGAAAAATATTTAAAAATGAGAAGAAGAAGAAGAAAGAAGAGGAAAAGGGAGAAAGAAAACGAAAAGAAGAAGAAGAGGAAAGCAAGAAAACGAAAAAGCGGAAGAAAGGCAGAAGCAGAAAAAGAGGAAGCCCACAACCCGGACTCCTCTTGGGTGTCACGCCCCGGGGCCGCCTCCTCCCGGGACGGCCCCCAGGGAGGTGCCCCGTCGGCTCGCTCCCTCGGGGCTATTTCGGGCGGAGTCTAAAAGCGACGCTGATGGTGGTCGGGTCGGGCCGCCCCTACCTGCGCCCGCTTCGTCGTCGGTGGGGGCGGGGAGGGGGAGGGGGGAAGGGAGGGAGGATGTGGGTGGGATGGGAGGGGATGGGGGTGGGGGAGGTGGGAAGGGGGATGTAGGGTGGGAAGGGATGGGTGGGTGGGTGGAGGAGGGTGGGGGTGGGGGTGTGGGTGGGAGGATGTGGTGGAAAGGGGGAGGGGGAGGGAGTGTGGGTGGGAGGATGTGGCGTGGGAGGGGAGGATGTGGGGTGGGGAGAGGGAGGGGGAGGGGGAGGTAGTGTGGGTGGGTGGGAGGGGAAGGGGGAGGGGTGGAGGGTGGGAGGGGGAGGGGGGGAGTGTGTATGGGAAGGGTGAGGGGTGGAGGAGGGTGGGAAGGGGGAGGGAGTGTGGGTGGGAAGGTGTGGGGTGGGAGGGGGAGGGGAGGGAGTGTGGGTGGGAAAGTGTGGGCGGGGTGGAGGGGGAGGGAGTGTGGGTGGAAAGGGGAGGGGGAGGATGTGTGGGGTGGGAGGGGGAGGGGGAGGGAATGTGGGTGGGAAGGTGTGGGGGTGGTAGGGTGGGAAGGGGGGGAGGCGGAAGAGGGTGGGAGAGGGTGTAGGAGGGGCGGGGTGGGAGTGGATGAGGGTGAGAGGGGAAGAGGGAGGGTGTGGAGGAAGGGGGAGGGAGTGGATGAGGGTGTGGGGGATGGGGAGGATGAGGGAGGGGCGTGAGGAGAGTGTGGGGGAGGCAGGGCAAGTGTGTTTGTTTGTTTACGGGAGTGGGAAAACATTTGTATCTGTACGTGTGTAAATGTATAGATAGACAGACAGACAGACTGACTGATAGACAGACAGACAGACAGACAGACAGACTGACAGACAGACTGATAGACAGACAGACAGACAGACTGATAGACAGACGGACAAAAAGTCTTAAAAGAGAGACAGACCATACTACAGACAGACAAACAGACGGAAGGCAGACAGACAAACATTGACAGGCGCAGTTCCGTTGCAGTTGGGAAATTGTATTAGTCGCATCTTAAGGGAAGGAGGTGGGCGCCGCAGCCCCTCCCTGGACGCCTCACGGGAGATTTGGATATATATATATATATATATATATATATATATATATATATATATATATATATATATATGTATGTATGTATATATATATAGGTGTGTGTGTGTCTGTGTGTGTCTGTGTGTGTTTGTGTGTGTGTGTGTGTGTGTATGTGTGTGTGTGTGTGTGTGTGTGTGTGTGTGTGTGTGTGTGTGTGTGTGTGTGTGTCTGCGCCCGTGTCCGTGTCCGTATCCGTATCTGTCCATCCGCCTGTCCATCTGTGTGTGTGTGTCTACATTCCCGCCCGCATTCCCGCCCGTCCCCGCCCGCGTGCCAGATTGCGGGCGCGTGGGCGTCGAGGCGGACCTCCAGAGGGCCTCGCATGTCGGGCCACTGCGCCTGGCACCGCGGAGGTCAGCCGACGCCCCTCATGGACGGCGCGGCACGCACGACAGGCGGCGAGGACCCTCCCCTCCCCCCCTCTTCCCCCTCCCTTCTTCTCTCTTCTCCTTGCTTCTCCTTGCTCTTCTCCTTGCTTCTCCTCTCTTCCTTTCCCTTCCCTTCTCATCTCTTCCCTTTCCTTTCCTTTCTCATCTCTTCCCTTTCCTTTCCTTTCCTTTCCTGCCCCCATGCTTCTCTCCTCTCTTCACTTCCTTTCTTCCCCCTCCCTACTCCCCATCCCTCCCCCTCAATTCTCTCTTTCCTTCCCTTCCTTTCTCCTCCCTTTCCTTCTTTTCCCATCGTTTCTCCTCTCTGTCTTTCCCTTCTACTTTCTTCTGTCGCATTCCCTTCCCTTCTTTTCCCCTTTCTTCCCTTCCCTTCCATTCCCTTCCCTCCCCTCCCTTTCCCCTCTCCTCTCCTCCCCCCTCTCTCTCCCCTCCCTCTTTCCCCTCTCCTCTCATCAATTCGCTCTTCCCCTTTCTTCCCTTTCCCTCCCTTCCCTCTTCCCCCTTCACTTCCCTTTCCTTCCCACCCCTTCCCTGTTCTTCCCTTTTCCCTTCTCCTCTCCTCCCTTCTTCTCCCCCTTCCTCCCTCTCCCCCTTCCCCCTCCCCTCCCTTCTCCTCTCCTCCATTCTCTCTTCCCCTTCCTCCCTCTCCCCCTTCCCCCTCCCCTCCCTTCTCCTCTCCTCCATTCTCTCTTCCCCTTCCTCCCTCTCCCCCTTCCCCCTCCCCTCCCTCCCCTTAAATGGGTGATTTTGTTATTCCGTTTTATTGTTGTTCTTGTTTTTGTTGTGTTGTTGGTATTCATGTATCTATTTTTGTTATTCTCTTTGTTGTCTGTATTATTGTTATTATCATTATCAGTATTATTCA
This sequence comes from Penaeus vannamei, assembly GCF_042767895.1. Lineage (NCBI taxonomy): Eukaryota > Metazoa > Arthropoda > Malacostraca > Decapoda > Penaeidae > Penaeus > Penaeus vannamei. Next base: position 30,010,061 of record NC_091578.1, on the reverse strand, counting down.
TTATGTATATTGTTGTTATTATTATAACTTTCATCTGTTTATTTATTTATTTATTATTTATTTTTTATGCTTTTCTACGTCGTCCTTCGTGTTTCTCAAGTTAATGTTCCACCAAGTTGCTGAATTCACTATGTGCATAACACATACTTCATTTTATAACCCTATTTTCTCTGTCTGTCTCTGTCTTTGACTCTAGGTTCTCTGTCTGTCTCTCTGTCACTGTCTCTGTCTCTCTCTCTGTCTGTCTGTCTGTCTGTCTGTCTGTCTCTCTCTCTCTCTCTCTCTCTCTCTCTCCTTTCCCCCTCTCTCTCTCTCTTTCCTTCTCTCTCTCTCTTTCCTTCTCTCTCTCTCTTTCTCTCTCACTCCTCCCCCTCTCTCTCTCTTTCTCTCTCACTCCCTCCCTCCCTCCCTCCCCCCTCCTTCCCCCTCCTTCCCTCTCCCTCCCTCCTCTCTCCCTCTCTCTCTCTCTCTCTCTCTCCTCTCTCTCCTCTCTCTCTCTCTCTCTCATCTCTCTGTCTCTGTCTCTCTCTCTCTCTCTCTTTCCCTCTCCCTCCCTCCCTCTCATTCTCTCTCACTTTCTCTCTCTCCCTTATTCTTTCTCACTTTCTCTCTCTCCCTCATTCTCTCTCACTCTCTCTCTCTCTCTCATTCTCTCTCTCTCTCTGAGTGCGTGTCTGTGTGTGTCTTAGTATGTGTCCATTGGCGCTATGATTACAATTGTTATGTTTGAACCGTTTTTGTTTCTTTTTGTTCTTCCTTGTCTGTGTTCTACAAGGGTTGGCACTTGTCTCAAGCACAGGCGTCTGTTCTTCAAGGAGTCCGTCGAGAGAGAAGGAATATTGTTATTGAATATAGAATAGTTGCGAGAAGAACAGATTTGGTATCCTGTTCTTGCGGCTGTGGGAAATGTGTTATTTTGTTCTCCTTGTGGTTAGATTTCATCCTATCTGTTCACGCAGCGAGATGTGATTTGTTCTTTTGTTCTCATTGTTGGCTGTGATTTGTTCTTTTGTTCTCATTGTTGGCTGTGTTGCATTTTTTTTCGGAAAATGAAAAAGAACACGATTTGTTATAATCTTCCTGTTCTATTTCCTCTCTATGTGTTCAAACGTCACTATATATTTTTTTCTTATATATATATTTTTTAATATATAAAATTATTTTTTGTATAATACATATTTTTTTTTTATATTTAATATATATGTTAAACATTCCTCTATTTTTTTTCTTATATATATTTTTTCCTCATCTGACGGAATCCTCTTTGAATCCGGTAATTATAAAAGACAAATAATTACACTGCATAAAAAAAAATAAATATATATACAATTATATTCGTATCGTAGACACACCTTTCACATCTCTCTTCTTAGTTCTTTCCTTCTCTTCTTCCTATTATTTCTCCTTTCCCTCTTTCTCCTGACGAAGCCCCTTCTCGCGGCCAATTCCCCCCCCCCCTCCTGCCTGACCTCGACCACCTCCCAGGGGCTTCTGAGGGCGCGGGGGGGGGGGGGTGCCAGCGGGCCAGGCACTCGGGAGGGGAAGGCACGCGGGGGGGTTATTATTATTGTTGTTATTTTTTCTTTTTCTTTTTATTTCTTCTCCGTGTTATGATTCTGTTTCTTCTTCTTTTCCCTTCTTTTTATTCCTTATTATTATTATTCCTTCTTCTCCTTATTATTATTCTGTTTCTTCTTCTTTTTATTTCCTCTTCTTATTATTCCATCTTCTTCTTATTATTATTCTGTTTCGTCTTCTCCTTATGATTATTATTCTGTTTCTTCTTCTTTTTATTCCTTCTTATTATTATTCCTTCTTCTCCTTCTTATTATTATTCCTTCTTCTCCTTCTTATATTATTTCCTTCTTCTATTTCTTATTATTATTCTGTTTCTTCCTTCTTATTACTATTCCTTCTTCTCCTTATTATTATTCTGTTTCTTCTTCTTTTTATTCCTTCTTCTCCTTATTATTATTCTATTTCTTCTTATTTTTATTCCTTCTTCTCCTTATTATTATTATTCTGTTTCTTCTTCTTTTTATTCCTTCTTCTCATTATTATTATTCTGTTTCTTCTTCTTTTTCTTTTTATTCCTTCTTCTTATCACTCCTCCATCTTCTTATTATTATTCTGTTTCTTCATCTTATCATTCTTCTTCTCCTTGTTCTGTTTATTCTTTCTAATCATTCCTTCTTCTTCTTTTTATTCCTTCTTCTTTCTATTCCTTCTTCTTCTTTTTATTCCTTCTTCTCCTTCTTCCTCATTACCCTAATCCCCAGTGGAGTCGGGATCCGAACCCTCGAACTCAGTGTCATGAAGAAGGGTTTACTGTCATGACGTCATGGCTTCGGAGCGGCTGCTGGGCGAAGGAGGGAAAAAGGGAGGGAAGGAGGAGAAGGAGGAGATGAGGAAGGAAGGGTAAGGGAGGTGGGATGGGGGGAATGAGGAGGGGAGGAAGGGAGGAGGGAGAAGTGAGGAGGAGGTGAGGAAGGAAGGGAGATGGGTAGGGGGGTATGGGAGGAATGAGGAAGGGAGGGAGGAGAAGGAGGAGGTGAGGAAGATGAGATGGGTAGGGGGATGGGTTGGAGGGAAGGGTGGAATGAGGAAGAAAGGAGGGAGGGAGGAGGTGAGGAAGGAAGGGGTAGGGAGATGGGTAGGGGGGATGGGAGGAATGAGGAAGGGAGGGAGGAGAAGGAGTAGGTGAGGAGTAGGTGAGGAGAAGGGTGCCATGAGGAAGGGAAGGGTGCCATGAGGAAGGGAAGGGAGGAGAAGGAGGAGGTGAAGAAGGAGGGATATGGAGATGGGTAGGGGAATGGCTTGGGGGGATAGGAGGAATGAGGAAGGGAGGGAGGAGAAGGAGGTGAGGAAGGGAAAGGGAGATGGGCAGGGGGGATAGGAGGAATGAGGAAGAGATGGAGGAGAAGGAAGGGAAAGGGAGATGGGTAGGGAGATGGGAGGAATGAAGGAAGGAGGAGGAGGAGTTAAGGAGGAGATGAGGAAGGAAGAAGGAAAGGGAGACGGGTAGGGGGGAAGGGGGGAAGGAGGACGGGAGGGAGGAGAAGGAGGAGGTGAGGAGGAGATGAGGAAGGAAGGGAGATGGGTAGGGAGGATGGGAGGAATGAGGAGGGGAGGGAGGGAGGAGGGAGAAGTGAGGAGGAGGTGAGGAAGGAAGGGAGATAGGTAGGGTGGATGGGAGGAATGAGGAAGAGAGGAAGGAGGAGGAGGAGTTAAGGAGGAGATGAGGAAGGAAGGGGTAGGGAGATGGGTAGGGGGAAGGGTGGAATGAGGAAGGGAGGGAGGAGAAGGAGGAGGTGAGGAACGAAGGGAGATGGGTATGGGGGATAGGAGAAATGAGGAAGGGAGGGAGGGAGGAGGTGAGGAAGGAAGGGATAGGGAGATGGGTAGGGGGAAGGGTGGAATGAGGAAGGGAGGGAGGAGAAGGAGGAGGTGAGGAACGAAGGGAGATGGGTATGGGGGATAGGAGAAATGAGGAAGGGAGGGAGGGAGGAGGTGAGGAAGGAAGGGATAGGGAGATGGGTAGGGGATGGGAGGAATGAGGAAAAGGGAGGAGAAGGAGGAGATGAGGAAGATGCAGATGGGTAGGGGGGAAGGGAGGAATGAGGAAGGGAGAGAAGAGAATGAGGAGGGAGGAGAAGGAAGGGAAAGGGAGATGGGTAGGGGGGATGGGAGGAATGAGGAAAGGAAGGGAGGAGATGGGAGGAGAAGGAGGAGGTGATGAGGAGGGGGGGGGGCAGGGGGTATAAAGAGCTCTATTTAATGAGGGCTTACTTTGATTTTTACGCTTGGGTGTAGAGTGACTTATGTAAGCAAGGTGTTAAGTGGCTATTTAACTAAGGTGTACGTTGGTTGTTAAGGCGGAAAAGTGGTTGTTTATCGAGGGATTTGGCGGTTGTTTAGCTGGGTATATAACTGGTTTATTAGGGCGTGAAACTGCTGTGAAGTGTCTGTTTAAGTAAGGCATAAAGCGGATACTTTTATTTTTTCTCTTCTTAGGAACAGGACGTTTGACATTTTTACGTTTTCCTTTTTTCAGTGATTTTTGCGTGTTTTTTGTTTTATGTTTTGTTTTTTGTTTTGTGTCCAGTAATTCTTGTGTTTCCTTAATTGTTTTCCAGTGATTTTTGCGTTGTTTTTTTTCTCTTTTGCTTCCAGTGATTTTTGCGTTTCCCATTTTTGTTTTGTTTTGTTTTGTTTCCAATGATTTTTTGCGTCTCTTTTTTCAAGCGAAATTTCCATCTTTTTTTATAATTTTGTTTTTGATTCAAGTGATTTTTCCGTGTCCTTTCATTTTATTCCCAGATATTTTTTGCGTCCCCTTATCTTTTTTATTTCCATTCCAGCTATTCCCTTTCCTTTTCTTACGTTTTCGCTTCGTTCCCAACCCCCTGGAACGCCCTCGTCTGACCCCGCAGCCCCCCCTCATCAGCCCTTAACGCCTCCCCTTCTCTCCCCGCCCGCAGTGCCGCGGCCGCCCACCAACCTCACGATCCAGAGCAAGAAGGGCAAGGTGGTCTTCGTGACCTGGGAGCCTCCGGTCATCGGCGAGTACTCGGCCTTCAAGCTCAAGGTCATCCCGCTGTCGGAGCCGCAGAACAGCAACAAGAACATCATCGTGACGGAGAACCAGCTGCCGCACCCGATCAGGGAGCTCACCCCCGGCGCCTCGTACAAGCTGCAGCTGTTCACCATCTACGGGAACAAGGAGAGCGACGCCTACGTGGAGACCAACTTCACCACGCGTGAGTCCTGGCTTTTCTTTTCACACTCTCTCTCTCTGTCTCTGTCTCTCTCTCGCTTTCTCGCTCTCTCTCTCTCTCTCTCTCTCTTCTTTCCTTTCTCTCTCTCTCTCTCTCTCTCTCTCTCTCTCTCTCTCTGTCTCTCTCTTTCTCTCTCTTTTCGTGGGGTTTCCTTTTCCGCTTCGTTTGCCTTCTGATTCTCTTTCCCTCCCCTTATCCGCCTTCCTTGTCCTACGCTATCCTCCTCCTCCTCCTCCTGTTCCTCTTCTCTAACTCCTCTCCTGCTCCTACTATTTCTCCTCCTCTCCCTCCTCCATGTTCACCTACCCCTCTCCTCTTCCAACTCCTCCCTCCTCTTCCCCCTCCCTTCATCCTCCTCTTTTTTATCCTTCCCCCTCCTCCATCTCCCCTCTTCCTTATTCATTCCTACCCCTCCTCCCCCTCACCCCTCTCTTCGTCCAATTCCTCATCCTCTTCCCCCCTCCCTTCCTCCTCTCTCCTTCTCCTTCTCCTCCCCCCTCCTTATTTATTCCTACCCCTCCCCTCCCCCTCCCCTCTCTTCGTCCAATTCCTCATCCTCTTCCCCCCTCCCTTCCTCCTCTTCCTTCTCCTTCTCCCTCCCCCTCCTTATTTATTCCTTCCCCCTCCCCCTCCCCCTCTCTTCGTCCAATTCCTCATCCTCTTCCCCCCTCCCTTCCTCCTCTTCCTTCTCCTTCTCCCTCCCCTCTTCCTTATTTATTTCTACCCCTCCCTCCCCTCCCCCTCTCTTCGTCCAATTCCTCATCCTCTTCCCCCCTCCCTTCCTCCTCTTCCTTCTCCTTCTCCTCCCCCCTCCTTATTTATTCCTTCCCCCTCCCTCCCCCTCCTTTTAATATGGCTTTCCTGACGTCATAATTCTTCATTGGCTTTAGTGATCTTATTCTTCTTGACATCTATCTTAATATAATTGTATTACTCTCGCCATGTACATATTTTTTATATATTTAGTGATTGGCTTTTATTGTCTTATGAATTACCAGATTATCTATCATAAATATTTAGTCATAAATAGAAATATTTAGTCATTGTTCCATTTTTTAAAAATGTTTAGTCATTGTTCCACTTTTTAGAATATTCAGTCTGTTTCAAATTCCTTATGAATTTCCTGATCAGTCATATATCATTATTTTTTTCTTTAGATATTTAGTAATGTTTTTCTCAAATATGATACCGATTTTAATGGTCACATAACAAACTCTTAGTATGTTTTTTTTTACTTCTTCTTTTCATTGTCCTTAGCACTTATTTCTTCTTCTTTTTATTGTCCTTAGCACTTATTTCTTCTTCTTTTTATTGTCCTTAGCACTTACTTCTTCTTTTTATTGTCCTTAGCACTTACTTCTTCTTTTTATTGTCCTTAGCACTTACTTCTTCTTTTTATTGTCCTTAGCACTTACTTCTTTTTATTGTCCTTAGCACTTACTTCTTCTTATTTTTATTGTCCTTAGCACTTACTTCTTCTTCTTTTTGTTGTCCTTAGCACTTACTTCTTCTTTTTATTGTCCTTAGCACTTACTTCTTCTTTTTATTGTCCTTAGCACTTACTTCTTCTTTTTGTTGTCCTTAGCACTTACTTCTTCTTTTTGTTGTCCTTAGCACTTCTTCTTCTTTTTATTGTCCTTAGCACTTCTTTCTTCTTTTTATTGTCCTTAGCACTTACTTCTTCTTTTTATTGTCCTTAGCACTTACTTCTTCTTTTTGTTGTCCTTAGCACTTACTTCTTCTTTTTGTTGTCCTTAGCACTTCTTCTTCTTTTTATTGTCCTTAGCACTTCTTTCTTCTTTTTATTGTCCTTAGCACTTACTTCTTCTTTTTATTGTCCTTAGCACTTCTTCTTCTTTTTATTGTCCTTAGCACTTCTTTCTTCTTTTTATTGTCCTTAGCACTTACTTCTTCTTTTTGTTGTCCTTAGCACTTACTTCTTCTTTTTGTTGTCCTTAGCACTTACTTCTTCTTTTTGTTGTCCTTAGCACTTACTTCTTCTTTTTATTGTCCTTAGCACTTCTTCTTCTTTTTATTGTCCTTAGCACTTCTTTCTTCTTTTTATTGTCCTTAGCACTTACTTCTTCTTTTTGTTGTACTTAGCACTTACTTCTTCTTTTGTTGTCCTTAGCACTTACTTTTCTTCTTCTTTTGTTGTCCTTAGCACTTACTTCTTCTTTTTATTGTCCTTAGCACTTACTTCTTCTTTTTGTTGTCCTTAGCACTTACTTCTTCTTTTTGTTGTCCTTAGCACTTACTTCTTCTTTTTGTTGTCCTTAGCACTTACTTCTTCTTTTTGTTGTCCTTAGCACTTACTTCTTCTTTTTGTTGTCCTTAGCACTTACTTCTTCTTTTTATTGTCCTTTGCACTTACTTCTTCTTTTTATTGTCCTTAGCACTTACTTCTTCTTTTTGTTGTCCTTAGCACTTACTTCTTCTTTTTGTTGTCCTTAGCACTTACTTCTTCTTTTTGTTGTCCTTTGCACTTACTTCTTCTTTTTATTGTCCTTAGCACTTACTTCTTCTTCTTTTTATTGTCCTTAGCACTTATTTCTTCTTCTTTTTATTGTCCTTAGCACTTACTTCTTCTTTTTATTGTCCTTAGCACTTACTTCTTCTTTTTATTGTCCTTAGCACTTACTTCTTCTTTTTATTGTCCTTAGCACTTACTTCTTCTTTTTATTGTCCTTAGCACTTACTTCTTCTTTTTGTTGTCCTTAGCACTTACTTCTTCTTTTTGTTGTCCTTTGCACTTACTTCTTCTTTTTATTGTCCTTAGCACTTACTTCTTCTTCTTTTTATTGTCCTTAGCACTTATTTCTTCTTCTTTTTATTGTCCTTAGCACTTACTTCTTCTTTTTATTGTCCTTAGCACTTACTTCTTCTTTTTATTGTCCTTAGCACTTACTTCTTCTTTTTATTGTCCTTAGCACTTACTTCTTCTTTTTGTTGTCCTTAGCACTTACTTCTTCTTTTTGTTGTCCTTTGCACTTACTTCTTCTTTTTATTGTCCTTAGCACTTACTTCTTCTTCTTTTTATTGTCCTTAGCACTTATTTCTTCTTCTTTTTATTGTCCTTAGCACTTACTTCTTCTTCTTTTTGTTGTCCTTAGCACTTACTTCTTCTTTTTATTGTCCTTAGCACTTACTTCTTCTTTTTGTTGTCCTTAGCACTTACTTCTTCTTTTTATTGTCCTTAGCACTTACTTCTTCTTTTTGTTGTCCTTAGCACTTACTTCTTCTTTTTGTTGTCCTTAGCACTTACTTCTTCTTTTTATTGTCCTTAGCACTTACTTCTTCTTTTTATTGTCCTTAGCACTTACTTCTTCTTTTTATTGTCCTTAGCACTTACTTCTTCTTTTTGTTGTCCTTAGCACTTACTTCTTCTTTTTGTTGTCCTTAGCACTTACTTCTTCTTTTTATTGTCCTTAGCACTTACTTCTTCTTTTTGTTGTCCTTAGCACTTACTTCTTCTTTTTGTTGTCCTTAGCACTTACTTCTTCTTTTTATTGTCCTTAGCACTTACTTCTTCTTTTTATTGTCCTTAGCACTTACTTCTTCTTTTTATTGTCCTTAGCACTTACTTCTTCTTATTTTTATTGTCCTTAGCACTTACTTCTTCTTCTTTTTATTGTCCTTAGCACTTACTTCTTCTTTTTATTGTCCTTAGCACTTACTTCTTCTTTTTATTGTCCTTTGCACTTACTTCTTTTTATTGTCCTTAGCAGTTACTTCTTCTTTTTATTGTCCTTAGCACTTACTTCTTCTTTTTATTGTCCTTAGCACTTACTTCTTCTTCTTTTTATTGTCCTTAGCACTTACTTCTTCTTCTTTTTATTGTCCTTAGCACTTATTTCTTCTTCTTTTTATTGTCCTTAGCACTTACTTCTTCTTCTTTTTATTGTCCTTAGCACTTACTTCTTCTTCTTTTTATTGTCCTTAGCACTTACTTCTTCTTTTTATTGTCCTTAGCACTTACTTCTTCTTCTTTTTATTGTCCTTAGCACTTACTTCTTCTTCTTTTTATTGTCCTTAGCACTTACTTCTTCTTTTTATTGTCCTTAGCACTTATTTCTTCTTCTTTTTATTGTCCTTAGCACTTACTTCTTCTTCTTTTTATTGTCCTTAGCACTTACTTCTTCTTTTTATTGTCCTTAGCACTTACTTCTTCTTCTTTTTATTGTCCTTAGCACTTATTTCTTCTTCTTTTTATTGTCCTTAGCACTTATTTCTTCTTCTTTTTATTGTCCTTAGCACTTATTTCTTCTTCTTTTTATTGTCCTTAGCACTTACTTCTTCTTCTTTTTATTGTCCTTAGCACTTATTTCTTCTTCTTTTTATTGTCCTTAGCACTTACTTCTTCTTTTTATTGTCCTTAGCACTTACTTCTTCTTCTTTTTATTGTCCTTAGCACTTACTTCTTCTTCTTTTTATTGTCCTTAGCACTTACTTCTTTTTCTTTTTATTGTCCTTAGCACTTATTTCTTCTTCTTTTTATTGTCCTTGTCACTTACTTCTTCTTCTTTTTATTGTCCTTAGCACTTATTTCTTCTTCTTTTTATTGTCCTTAGCACTTACTTCTTCTTCTTTTTATTGTCCTTAGCACTTATTTCTTCTTCTTTTTATTGTCTTTAGCACTTACTTTTTCTTTTTATTGTCCTTAGCACTTACTTCTTCTTCTTTTTATTGTCCTTAGCACTTATTTCTTCTTCTTTTTATTGTCCTTAGCACTTACTTCTTCTTCTTTTTATTGTCCTTAGCACTTATTTCTTCTTCTTTTTATTGTCCTTAGCACTTACTTCTTCTTCTTTTTATTGTCCTTAGCACTTACTTGTTCTTTTTATTGTCCTTAGGACTTACTTCTTCTTTTTATTGTCTTTAGCACTTACTTCTTCTTTTTATTGTCTTTAGCACTTACTTCTTCTTTTTATTGTCCTTAGCACTTACTTCTTCTTTTTATTGTCCTTAGCACTTACTTCTTCTTTTTATTGTCCTTAGCACTTACTTCTTCTTTTTATTGTCCTTAGCACTTACTTCTTCTTTTTATTGTCCTTAGCACTTATTTCTTCTTCTTTTTATTGTCCTTAGCACTTATTTCTTCTTCTTTTTATTGTCCTTAGCACTTACTTCTTCTTCTTTTTATTGTCCTTAGCACTTACTTCTTCTTTTTATTGTCCTTAGCACTTATTTCTTCTTCTTTTTATTGTCCTTAGCACTTATTTCTTCTTCTTTTTATTGTCCTTAGCACTTACTTCTTCTTTTTATTGTCCTTAGCACTTACTTCTTCTTTTCATTGTCCTTAGCACTTACTTCTTCTTCTTTTTATTGTCCTTAGCACTTGCTTCTTCTTCTTTTTATTGTCCTTAGCACTTACTTCTTCTTCTTTTTATTGTCCTTAGCACTTACTTCTTCTTTTTATTGTCCTTAGCACTTACTTCTTCTTTTTATTGTCTTTAGCACTTACTTCTTCTTTTTATTGTCCTTAGCACTTATTTCTTCTTTTTATTGTCCTTAGCACTTACTTCTTCTTTTCATTGTCCTTAGCACTTACTTCTTCTTCTTTTTATTGTCCTTAGCACTTACTTCTTCTTTTTATTGTCCTTAGCACTTACTTCTTCTTCTTTTTATTGTCCTTAGCACTTATTTCTTCTTCTTTTTATTGTCCTTAGCACTTATTTCTTCTTTTTATTGTCCTTAGCACTTACTTCTTCTTTTTATTGTCCTTAGCACTTACTTCTTCTTTTTATTGTCCTTAGCACTTACTTCTTCTTCTTTTCATTGTCCTTAGCACTTACTTCTTCTTCTTTTTATTGTCCTTAGCACTTATTTCTTCTTTTTATTGTCCTTTGCACTTACTTCTTTTTATTGTCCTTAGCACTTATTTCTTCTTCTTTTTATTGTCCTTAGCACTTACTTCTTCTTCTTTTTATTATTATCCTTAGCACGTTCCTCTCCCTGATTTTCAATGTATCTCGATGAGGTCTTGTTTATCTCAAAGACGGCTAACTGTTGCAAGAAGTTAGGTCAAGGGCGTTTTTGCAACATCATCGCCATCAGTGTCATTATAGAGTTGTTTTCGTTTCGCTTAGAGAGAGGGAGGTGGGTGGAGGGGGGTGGAAGGGAGGGAGAGAGAGGAGGTAGGAGGGTGGAAGGGAGGAGGGTGGGGAGGGGGTGGGTAAGGAGGTAGGAGGAAGGGAGGGAGGAGGAAAGGAGGGAGGGAGAGAAGAAAGGGAGGGGGGTGGGGAAGAGGTGAGGAGGAGGAGGAAGGGATAGGAAGATAGGTAGGGGGAGGAGAGGAGGGTGGGGAGGGGGTGAGGAGGAGGAGGAAAGGAGGTAGGAGGTTGTAGGACAGGGAGATGGGTAGGGGGGAGAGGAGGTAGGGAGAAAAGGAGGGGGGTGACGAGGAGGAGGAAGGGATAGGGAGATAGGTAGGGGGAGGAAGAGGAGGGTGGGGAGGGGGTGAGGAGGAGGAGGAAAGGAGGTAGGAGGAAGGGATAGGGAGATGGGAGAAAGAAGGAAGGTTGGAAGGTCGGGAGGGGGTGAGGAGGAGGAGGAAAAGAGGTAGGAGGTAGGACAGGGGGCTAGGAGGAGGAGGAAGGGAGGGGAGGAGAAAGGAAGGAGAAGAATAATGGAGGAAGGGAGGAGGGTGAGGGCGAGGAGGAGGAAGGGTAGGATGAAGGGACAGGGAGATGTGAGGGGGAGGAAGGGAGGGAAGGAGAGGAGAGGAGAGAGGGGAAAGGGAGAGGAAGGGAAATGAATGGAAAGCAAAGAGAAAGAAGAGAATAGGAATAGGAAAACAAGGTGAAGAAGAACAGATAGGTGAATAGGGGATTAGTGGAGAGGAGGGAGAGGAGAAGGGAAGAGAAGGAAGGACCAAAGAGGAGACAAGGGAGGGGCGAGGA
>NC_091578.1:29993365-29997881 GCF_042767895.1 Penaeus vannamei | reverse complement strand
GGGGGGGGAGATCAGTGGGTGGTTTAAAAGGGGGGGGTGTTCTTGTCTTTGTCGTAATTTTTTTTGTGATGTGTTGTTATTAGTGTTATTTTTATTGTTGCTATTGTTATGATTATGATTATTATTATTATTGTTATTATCATTATATTTGTCATTGTCATATTCTTATTCTTATTATTGTTATTATTATTGTGATTGTTGTTATCATTATTATTGTCCTATTATTATCATTATGACTGTTGTAATCTTCATCATCATCATCATTATCTTGAACCTCAGTGGTATATTATTCTCATCATCTATATAATTATCCTCATCATCTATATCACTATCATTTCCATCTAATTCTTTTATTATCTCCATTACTCATCGTCATCGAAATCCGGATAAAAGCGGTTTGGGTTGCTTCCATCACCCCCCCCCTCCCCCCCTCCCCTACCCAAAGATGCAGTCACCCGGATCTCAGGTGTGGCGCCCCCTCCATCTCTCCCTCTCCTCTTTCTCTTTCTCTTTCTATCTCCTTCCTTCCTGCCTCCTCTCTCCTTTTCTTTCTCTTTCTCCCTCCTTCCTTCATGCCTCCTCTCTCTCTCTCTCTCTCTCTTGCTTCCTTTCTCTCTCTTTCTCTTTCTTCCTGACTCCTCTCTCTCTCTCTCCTTCTCCTTCTCTTTTTTCTTTTTCTCTCCTCACCCTTTCCCTTTTCTGCCTCCCCTATTCCCTCTCTCTCTCTCTTTCTTCCTCTCTCTCTCTTTCTCTTTTCTTCCTGCCTCTTTCTCTATTTCTCTCCTTCTCCTTCTCTTTCTCTTTCTATCTCCTTCCTTCCTGCCTCTTCTCTCCCTCTCCTCTTTCTTCCTTTCTCTCTCTCTCTCTTTCCTGCCTCCTCTCTTTCTACTTCTTCCTGCCTCCTCTCTCTCCTTCTCCTTCTCTTTCTCCCTCCTTCCTTCCTGCCTCTGCTCTCTCCCTCTCTTTCTTCCCTCTCTCTCTCTCTCTCTCTCTCTCTCTCCCTCTCTCTCTCTCTCTCTCTCTCTCTCTCTCTCTCTCTCTCTCTCTCTCTCTCTCTCTCTCTCTCTCTCTTTCCTGCCTCCTCTCTTTCTCCTTCTCCTTCCTGCCTCCTCTCTCCCTCTCCTTCTTCCTCTCTCTCTCTTTCTTTCCTGCCTCCTCTCTTTCCTCCTTCTCCTTCCTGCCTCCCTCTCTCTCCCTCTCCTTCTTCCTCTCTTCCTCCTTCTCCTTCCCCTCCTTCCTTCTCTCCACCCCACTGGCACTCTCACCAACTCCTCTCCCTCTTTTTCCCCTCCCTCCCCCCTCCTTCCCCTCCCCCTTCCCCCTCCCCCTCTCTCCCCCTATCTCCAGCCACCACCTCCGTGCCATTGTAGTCTGTACCTCGAGGAAGTATGACCTGCCTCCCCCTCCCTCCCCTCTCTCCTCCCTTCCCCCTTCCCCTCTCGGTCGGGCGACGAGTGACGTAACGTCTTCGTCACGGCGTCGCTGCGAGTGCTCCTTAAGGGTCAAATTCGGGTGCGTTTCTGGTGCTCCTTAAGGGTCAATTTCGGGTGCGTTTCTGGGTGCTCCTTAAGGGTCAATTTCGGGTGCGTTTCTGGTGCTCCTTAAGGGTCAATTTCGGGTGCGTTTCATGGGGGTCAGGTGCGAGAATGGGGGTGGTGGGGGTGGAGGTTGTGAAAGGGTTGTGGCGGAGTTTGGTGGTGTTTTGATTTTTAAAAAAAATTGTGACGGTGTTGTTTAGAGTTGTGAAGTTGTTAAGGAGTTGTGAATTGTTTCGATTTTTTTAAATTTACGGTTTGGAGTTGTTTCGATTAAGATAAATAGTTCTGTTTAAGAAATTTATTATTAACGAGATATGAAGATTTTTTTTTTTTCTAAATCGTGTTTATGATTTTTTTTTTATTGTTACAGAGATATGAACTTTTTTCTGAATTATTTTCATGGAGTTGTCAAGGAATTGTCAAGGAATTGTCAAGAGGTGTGGAGTTGTTCCCGAGTTGTGACGGAATGACGGCGAGGGTTGTGGGCGGGTGGGCGGGCGGGCGGGCCTTCGAGATCGTCCCTTGAGAAATGGGCGTTTCCAGTTTTCCAGACGACCTTGCAACGCAATGACGCGGAAAAGAGGAAAGAGAAAAATGGAAAAGACGTGACAGGAAAGAAAAAAAATGAATTAAATGTGATACTGAGTCTGTGGTGTCGGTTGTTCGTTGTATTGGGGGTGTCTTTGTCTGTTTGTCTGTCTGGCTGTTTTTGTCTATGGTTGTCTGCCTCTCTCTTTCTGTCTCTGTCTGTCTGTTTGTCTGTCGTTCTTTCTCTCTCTCTTTCTGTCTCTGTCTCTCTTTCTCTCTCTCTCTCTCTCTCTTTTTTGAGATGTAATCTTACTTTTGTCTCAATAAACGTGTCAAAGTCAAGAGTCTCATATATATATATATATATATACATATACATGTCTCTTATCCCCCCCTTTATATATATCTCTATATATATATGTCTCATACTTATATATATATCTCTCTCTCTCTGTCTCTCCCTCCTCCTCCTCCTCCCTCCCTCCTGCCTCCACTCCCTCCTCCCTCCTCCCTCTCTCCTTCCTCCACCTTCCTCAGCCTCTTCCCCTCCCTTTTACTCCCTTCCTCCCTCTTCCCAAAAACAAACTTGATTTCCTCTCTCAATTAAAAACAAAACAAAACAAAAAATCAAGAAATACTATTAACCCCTTTATTCTCCATACTTTTCCCCTTTCTCCTAAAATCGCGGTGCATTTCCAGTCAAGTCTCTAATGCAACTTAAAAGGCCGGGCGGGAAAGTAGGTTAGAATAGGCGATATTCTGGAGAATTAACGTTGGTGAAGATAATTTTTTTTATTTTTATTTTTATTTTATTTTGTCGGAGCCACGTGGTTTGTTTGTGTCTGTCTGTTTGTTTGTGTGTCTTGTGGGTTGGGGGAGACAATTTTTTTTTTTTATTATTCGTCGGCGCCGCCACGTGGTTTGTGTGTGTCTGTTTGTTTGTTTGTTTGTGTGTGTCGTCTTTGTCTTTTGTTTGGGTTGGTTGAGGTTTTTGTTTGTTTGTTGGTTTGTTTGTTTTTTAGGTTGGTTGTTGTGTGTGTCTGTTGTTTGAGTGTTTGATTGATTTTCTGTCTCTCTCTCTCTCTCTCTCTCTCTCTCTCTCCCTCTCCCTCTCCCTCCCTCCCTCCCTCCCTCCCTCCCTCCCTCCCTTCCTCTTCCCCAAAAACAAACTTAATTTCCTCTCTCAATTAAAAACAAACCCAAAAAACAAAACAAAAATCAAAATAAAATATTATTAACCCCTTTATCCTCCATCTTTTTTCCTTCTCCCTAAAATCGCGGTGTGTCTTTGGGAGTCGAGTCGCCGGCGCCAAGAAGGCCGGGCGGGAAAGTAGGTTAGAATGACGGAGATCGGACTGGGTTGGTGAAGATAATTTTTTTATTTTATTATTTTTTTTTTATTCGTCGGTGCCACGTGGTTTGTTTGTGTCTGTCTGTTTGTTTGTGTGTCTTGTGGGTTGGGGGAGACAGTGCATATTTTTTTGTGTGTTTTTATTGACCTTGCAGTGGTTTGTTGTTTGTCTGTTTGTTGTCTGTGTCTGCCAGGTTGGTGGGGACAATTTTTTATTTTTTGTCGTCAAAGCATACGTGGTTTGTTTGTTACTGTCTGTTTGTTTGTTTGTGTGTGTTTTTGTCTTTTGTTTGGGTTGGTTGAGGGTTTTGTTTTTTTTGTTTGTTTGTTTGTTTAGGGGTTTGGTGTTATTGTGTGTCTGTGTTGTTTGAGTGTTTGATTGATTGATTGTCTTTATACATATATATATGCTATTCTGTCTCTATATTATATATATATATATATATATATATATATATATATATATATATATATATATATATGTGTGTGTGTGTGTGTGTGTGTGTGTGTGTGTGTGTGTGCAGTAATGTGTGTGCATGTGTGTGTATTAGTAACTGTGTGTGTGTGTGTGTGTGTGTGTGTGTGTGTGTGTGTGTACATTGATATAAAGCATGTATGTATGTGTGTGTGTGTATGTATTATTATATGTGTTTGTTTGTTTGTGTGTGTGTGTACATTCGCATGTGCATGTGTGTGCATGCATGTGTGCTCTTTACCTAATGTATGTAATACATGGTATCTGCACATATCAATATTAGTATCTCTGTCCCTGTTAGGATCTTTACTGATCTATATATATATATATATATATATATATCTCCACCTCCTCCTCCTCTGCTCTGCCTCTCTCACTCTGCCTCCTCTCCTCCTCCTCTGCCTCCTCCTCCTGCCCTCCACTCCTCCTCTCCCCACCCCGCCCGCTCTCCTTACTTGAGCCCCGTGGCAGGCGCCGTGGGTCCTCTACTACATATAAGTGCTCTTGAACAATCGTTGTCTGAGTCCTTGTGTGGACACAGGGGGGGGCAGTTCCCTGTGAGAGAGTTGGGGGTGGGGTGTGAGGTCAGGGGAAAGGGAGGAAGGTATCATTATAGTTGTAAAT
>NC_091578.1:29963365-29975865 GCF_042767895.1 Penaeus vannamei | reverse complement strand
TAGGCATTCGTCTTACTTAGTACCTGTGAAATATATAACAGAAATAGTAAGATGTTAGTCCTGATTCAGTAGTGCGGTATATCTGTACCAGAGGGAATGACATTGATGGTCAAAACTATTTTATCTTCTTTTTTTTCCCAGTAAGTTTGTTTAACTTCCAACAGTTTGTTCTGGCTCCTAATGTTCCGTGATCTTTTCTTTACAGATTTTGTACCAGGAGATAGAAGCTTTTAACGGAGATGCACGCACTAGGACCACCACAGAAGAAATGGCTACAGAAAGTCTTTATCCTGGAAGAAATTACTCTGTTTCTGTTGCTGCTGTGTCTAATAACATAGAGAGTGAACACATGTCGCTTTATGTTGCTACTAGTAAGTGCATACTATTATGATTCTTGAAATTAAAGTTTTGTGGTGTATATGATTGCTTTATACTTACTGTGCTGTAGTATGGACTCTAGTTATTTAAATGAAGATTGATAAGACCTGTATGTATCTATGCAATAATTTTTCATCAGAAACAGAATGGATCTAACAGATTTTTTCCCACAGAACCGACATCCCCAATTATTGAAATGCAGCCAATTCCCCATGGCCTGGACATTTCCTGGAAGAGTGATGATACCTCCCGTCAGGATGGATATGCAGTTGTTCATGTTAGAAATGACACAGGTAAGGATATCTCTTGCTAATGTCCTTGGCATCAGGCTATAGAAAATAATGAGTACCTGTGGTTAACAAATTATATCCATAACAGATTTGAAAACATTAGTGAGACACCATATCGCTTAAGGAGAAATTTGATTGCCAATGGAGATTTCTTCTGTAAGATGACAGGAAGATACTATAAAGAATAACTAGAGATTTTAAATTATATTATTTTCAGCTGAAGCAGCAATTCAGGAATTATATCTATTGAGTCTTTTTTTATTTTTTATTAACTGTTTCTCTTCTATCCTCAGGAGAATCAGTTACCCGTAAAACAGGGAAGGAACGCATAAAGTTGGAAGACCTGTTCCCTGGTGCTAGATATGAGATTAAGGTCTATGCTATATCTCATGGTCTATGGAGCGAACCTCATGCTCATTTCCACGTAGTGTGTAAGTCCAATTGCTGTGCTGTGTGGTTATCTATGTCTAATGATTTGATACTAACACTCCATACTTATATTGGATACACTTCAATTTATGGCAAATAATTTTGTTCTCTTGTATGTATATTGAATTACATATTAACCAATCAGTGAAGCTAAAAGTACAAGAGCACTGGCTTACAGGTGTAAAACATAATCAGAAGTATACATTATGTAAGATGTATTGATATTTTTTTCATTACAGATCCAAACCCTGTACGCAACCTGACAATTAGTTCCGCCACAAACTCCACTGTGATCCTTTCTTGGCTGCCTCCAATTGAGTCATTATTCTCACATTACAATATAAGGTTGGTGGTCGTGATAATGAGTTCCTAACTTATAATCCAACTGTTTTAGCATTATGCTCTGTTGTGTTATTCTGTCTCAAGACAAGCAAGTGGAAAGTACATGAGAAAATGAAAATATGTGCTTTAGGTGTTCCTGGGTCTGGAAAAGGCATATAATGGAGATTAAACAGAGAGACAGTGTGAAAGATGCTGAGTATGTATGCTGTTAGAGAGCAAGAAAGAGCTTCTCTAAGAAAAGTGGAGCATGAGTAAGACTGGAAAGTAGGTAGATTCTTTGGTTTGAGGCTATAATAGGGCTATTTACTGCATATGGAGTAGTAAGGGAGGTGAATATAAAAGTTTTAGGAAGGTTAAAACTGCCAAATGAGGCAATTTTTATACCTATAACTTTTTGATATAGACACAACAATTGCAGCTCAATCAAAAGCAGAGTTAGATCAAATGCTGTGCTAGTTGGGGAGAGATAAAAAATTAAGGGCAATGTGCAAAGATGGCAGAAGGCTGACAGTGAAACTAGACAAGAAAGTAGTGAAAAGTTTAAATACTTAGGGTCTCAATTATCAGGGAATAGGAGTACATTGTATGGAAGAGGCAGAGGCAGTTATGGATGAAACTACAAATGAGACAAGAAAGGGTCCATGCAATGGTGTGGTTGTACAGACATGCACATACAAATACAAACACATGCATATATGCTACTGCTTTTTTAAATATTTTCTGATTATTATATTGACTCTCATGATTACTTTTAGATATATAACACATGGAATTAATTTATTTATAAACATAATTTTACCATTATTTCTTACACTTCTTTTGATTATAATTACACCATTGACAATAACATGAATGGAATGAATCCAGAGAAAGATATCCCACATTGTCTTTATTCACATGTTCTATATTGTCACCACTTCCTCCCACACACAGATACCGCCCCGTAGAAACAGGAGATTGGATCGTGTTGCCTCCTGTCAATAAAACCTCAGTTGTCATTGACAGCCTCCAGCCTGGAGAGCGTTATTTGATCCAAGTTCGTTCTGTCTCTCATAATGTAGAAAGCTTCACCCCAGAAGGAGTTGAGCATACTGTTCGTAAGTAGAAGGCAGATTTTCTGTGAAGTTGATATTTTATGTGTATATAGATATATGATAGGTGGAAAGATGGATGAGTACAGATTTATACTTCTATTTATTTTGTCTCTTGATTTGTAATGTGTCTGTATCTTCAGGTAATTTATGCCTACATATTTTATTGTCATAGAATTTTGACATTATAGAAATATTATTTGATATGAATTGATAATTACTTTTGCTTGAATGATAGGTCACTTTCTAAGTTGTCAGCACTAATTTAGTTTTCTGTAAGTATTATCAAAAAGTTTACATTTTGCCTCAATAGGTAAAAGAAAAGAAAAACTGTTTTAGAAAAAAAAAATATCATTGGTGATTAGAGCCTCACTTTATCTGTGGCACTCTTTCCCTTCCAGCACCTAACCCTGTGAGAGGAATCACACCAGTACTTGATTCCCACAACATAACCCTGGAGTGGCCCAGACCAGACGGCAGACTAGATACGTATACCATTATTTGGTGGAGCAATTTTACTCCAGATATAAAGGTTAGATTTGTTTTTTCTTAGTTCTAGATGGTTTTCTTGTTAAATGTATCAGTTTTTTTTAAATGTCATAACTAAAAGTACTTATGTATATGAGAGAATTACAGATGCTTTATATGTTAAGGAGTCTTTTGACCTTCAGAATTCTGATATATATATAAATTGATTCCTTTTTCAGCATCGCAAGGAGATACCTGGTAGCCATGCAACAGAGGGTATAGACCGAAAATTGTCCATTGTGGTAGACAAGCTGATGCCTGGAGAGCTGTACCATTTCAAGATTTATACTACAGCACATGAAGTGAATAGTGAGGTGGTGGAGCTCTCAAGTAGAACTAGTAAGTATATAGCTTCATGGTTTCTACATGCCCTAAGATATTGGAGAAAATAAGATTGGCCTTTATTCATGCATACCCAAAATCATAGAAAAGATATGAAAAATTATTATTCTAACAAACGATGGAGTAAAATGGAGATGTTACCTTATTTTTACAATCTATTTGACTCATCGCTGCTTTTGAGAACTTTGGTATAACAAGAGCAAACACCTTTACTCTTTGACTTTCCTCATTAGAGCCTTGAGGCCCATGATTTACCCGTAAAGTCAATTTCCCTTATAGTAACATATTTTATGATACTGGGGAAGGAAAGCAACTAGCACTATTTGCAGTTCCTTCTATGAGTAAGGTTTATCAATGGAATTCTCGAATGATAAAATACCAACACGTGATTGGAAGTACACGTGCTTGTATTATTTTTAGTCTAATTTAGCACTTTAATGAAACTGAGAACATCATTTTATTTCAGTACCCCGCATCACATCTGACATCAGAATTGGGCATCAGCCAGAGAGCAGATCGATGACCATTATATATACACCAACGCCCAAAAATGACTCTTCCTTTGACATGTACAGATTCATGTTGTCTGACCCTTCCATATCCGTGAAGGAGAAGCCTGCAGATGATAAGGATCGTAAGGTAATGTTTACCCATGTAAATCAATAATTTCCATAAAAATATTAAGAACTGTTCATGTCACATTGGAAATATATATCAATTGGGATACTTGTTGTGATATTTTGATATCAAGCAATAACCATTTCATATTTTTAATGTGAATTTGATGATGTGAAGCATTTACATATTAAACCTATGTATTTAATGTGCACCAGAAATCCTCCATAAAGTTGAATTCACATGGAATTACCTATTATTAACTCCTCATGATCGCTTTCAGATTGTCTTTAATAATCTGGTGCCTGGACGGATGTACAACGTCACGGCCTGGACAGTGTCGGGAGGGGTGACCAGCCTGCCCCTCATACGACAGGATCAGCTCAACCCTGAATCTGTGTCAAACATCACTGCTGGTTATATCTCGGACACAGAAATTACCTTGTCCTGGAACAAACCGGCTGGGGATTATGATGTATTTGAGGTAGGCAGAGCATGCATTTTTGTTTGTCAGAGTGTATTTGGTATATTTGTTATGTGATAGTTAAATTGTTGTTAGAATTTATGGTAATTTCATACTATTGATGTTATTTATATAGCTGAAAGTAGAATAAGTGTTTTTTTTATGGATAAATTTTTTCAGGGTTTATTATCATCATCTTCTGAGACATGCTATTTTTGTTATTGATTTTATTATTTTCATTTATTATCAGTCATTATTATTGATAATGTGTTATTATTATTATAATCATAATAATAATAATTATTATTATCATTATTGTCATTGTTATTATTATTGATATTGTTATTATTACTAATGTTATTATTATTGTTGTTATTGATGAATGTAATATTCTTGTTATTATTATCATTATTATTACTGTTACTATTATTGTCATCATCATTATTTTTTATTATTGTTATTATTATAATTATTATTACTCTCTCACCTCATGAAGTATAATTGTTACAAAAATCCATTAACAACTGATTGTCTTTATCTTCCCTAATGTCCACAGGTGCAGTATCTTCGTGACAATGAGCTCTTAACCACAAACACCACGAAGGATTCCGTCACTATCACGAAATTACGACCACATCACAACTACACCTTCACAGTCCTCACTTGGGCAGGAAGCACAAGGCAGTCAAATTCTGTGTCGGCAACTTTCACCACAAGGGAGAGCGCTCCTGGGAAGGTGAGTTGAGCCGGGATCCTCTGGGACTTCTGGATTTTCTCTTTCTTTGAGGCTCTGTGTCTTTCACTCTTTCTTTATCTGTCTTTCTCATTCTCTGTATATAGATATATTTTTTCTGTGATCTCTCTTTTTTTTTTTTTTTTTTTTTTTTACTTTTCTTTCTTTTCTTTGTTTATTTTCTTTCATATTCTCTCTCTCTCTCTCTCTCTCTCTCTCTCTCTCTCTCTCTCTCTCTCTCTCTCTCTCTCTCTCTCTCTCTCTCTCTCTCTCTCTCTCTCTCTCTCTCTCTCTCTCTCTCTCTCTCTCTTTTTGTGCTTTTTGTCCACCCTATGTCATGCATATGCATTTGCAAGTAAAATTAAAATCCTTTCTCCATTCTTTCCAAAAACAGGTGAACAGATTTGAGGCAACCATTATGAAGCCAAGCGAGATAACATTCAGCTGGTCTTTGCCATCGGAAGAACACAATGGTGTTCTCTTGGGCTACAGGATCAAGTATAGAATCAAGGTAAGAAGCCATCATGTTGCTCTGGGACTAGATATTAAAAAAAAAAAAGAAACTGTCTCTCTAGTAGATACAAGTATTGATTATTCATATTGATTTGTATTATTTTACACGTTTTTTTTTTTCTTATTCCAGGGTTCCGAAGTTGCCCATGAGACGCACTTTGCAGCCAGTGAAGAGTCGGGTGTCATACAGAATCTAATCCCAGGAGAGACCTATGTTTTCCAAATAGAAGCCATGACCAAGATTGGTTCTGGACCCATCAGGCACTTGGAAAAGACCATGCCTATTGGTGGTATGATTTTCTCACTTTTTTTTATTTTGCTTGCTGTTTTTTTATGTTATTTGAATGTTTGGAAAGTATGCTTTTTGGTAGGACTGTTAATGCAAGAAGATACTTTTTATTTTGTGCAGTACATAACAGATGCATCTTTCTTGAAACTGCATAATGT
This sequence comes from Penaeus vannamei, assembly GCF_042767895.1. Classification (NCBI taxonomy): domain Eukaryota; kingdom Metazoa; phylum Arthropoda; class Malacostraca; order Decapoda; family Penaeidae; genus Penaeus; species Penaeus vannamei. The sequence goes on along the minus strand of NC_091578.1, from coordinate 29,969,694 downwards.
ATAGTTGGTTCTGTTTATACAGGGTGAATATATCAAAGTTATGACTACTTTTTAAGAAGAGGGTTTAATAGGAAGTTAAATTTGAAAAGCAAGTGTTTAGTAAATCACTTGAGAGAAATATTACTATAAATACACATTATTGGAGCATAGATAGTTGATCATGTATCTTCCCATTTTTCCCATCATTTTCAATAAGAGCCCTTTATCCTTTCTCCTTTCTCAGATCCCCCCCAGCCAGGTCCTCTCGAATTCCCCACAGAGGTGTCACATACCGCAAACACCATTCGCATTCGTTACCGGAAGCACTACTTTTCCGACAAAAACGGGCAGATTATAGGATACACCATCATTGTAGCTGAAGATGACACCAAGAGTTCCAGAGGGATTGAGTTGCGTACCTGGAAGGATGTCCAAAGTTATCCCTTGTGGCCTCCATATCAGGTAATCAAGAAAGTTGATGGTTTGAGTGCTTTTTGTCCACCCTATGTCTTTATACCTTTATTGGCTTTATTTCTCTGTTGCACAAGGATTTAGTTAGATATTAGAATATGTAAAGATGTGCGATGTATAAATGCTTGAAAACTTGAGGAGAATATACTATGAAAATGTAAATCTGGTGAGGAACATTTTGTGCAATCAGATGATGTCCTTTTTGAATAGTTAAGGATTTAAGAAGATATTTAAGAATGATGCCATAGACATATGGAAAGTTAAAGCCTGTAAGCCAAAAAGTTTGTGGCTTCATTCATTTTGTATTTCCTTCTCTAATTTTTTTCTGGCCATAGGTCACAGAACATTACTATCCATTTGTCAACACATCAGTGGAAGACTTTGACATTGGTGTTGAGGAGGATTGCGAAACTCAAGATACCTACTGCAATGGGCCGCTGAAGCCAGGAAGTACATACAGAGTAAAAATCCGAGCCTATACAGCAGCGAATAAGTTTGCTGACACCTACTATAGCCACCCAATCACGACAGGTTAGTCATGCAGTGGTACAATTTAAGATTTAACTGTGCATTAACAAAGAAGGCCTGTTAGATTTCTTTAATACCTTTCACGAACAGAAATACTGAAGAGTTAAATTTTTTTGTTGGGCAAGTTTTGATACCTATTTTTGGAAGTCAGCAAAAAGTTGGAAGAAATTTTTGAGACATGGAATGTGAAAAGATGATTTTGTTGCAGATTCTGCAAGTGGGAATTTAGGATTGCTTGTAGCCATTCCTGTGGTATTTGTGGTGCTGGTGGTGATAGTGGCAGTGGCTATAAGACAGCGAAGGGCATGCAAGTCAACAAGAAAGGCTCCCGATCAACTTAGCAATATTCATCCAATGCCAGATTCCATTAGAGAAACAAGGTAAGCCACATGCTCATTAACTCTTGGTGAAAAGAAAATTAATAATATGTGTTTGAGATAGTTGAAGAATTAAACATTTTGATAATATATGATTTTTTATTTATGTTATGTGTGTCTGTAATATAAATATGAGGGTATGAGATTCCAAATTAATTTTAACATATTTTATTTTATTAATACCCAAATGGGCTTAAGGGGCATCCTCTTTACTGCCCCAACTTTGAGCATAGCTGGTGTCAAGTAAAAACCTGGGAAGGGCCTGGCTGGATACAAACCCAGGACTAGCAGATGCAAATCCATGGAGATAAACCACTTCCATGATTATATATCAGTTAGGACAATTCAAAATTGCACACTTTTTTTTTTTCCTCAGCCGACCTGTAAAGCTGCAGGACTTTGTGGCCTACTTCCGATTCATGGCAGCTGATTCGGATTACCACTTCTCTGAAGAATATAAAGCTCTACAACATGTTGGTCGTGATATCCCACACAACGCAGCTGACCTCCCTGTCAATCGGCCCAAGAATCGGTTCACAAACATTTTGCCGTATGAGCACTCTCGTTTTAAACTGCAGTCCACTGATGACGAGGAGGGATCCGATTATATAAATGCAAATTATGTCTCGGTAAGCCTTTTTTATACATCTTTCCTTTAATGACCAAAATTAAATTAGCATTATATAACTGAAGGTAGCTTGAAAGTGTCTAGTGATTTTATTTATTTATTTATTATTATTAGTTTTTTTTTTCCTCACTCCATTTTTTATGAGAAAAGAATAGGTCTTAGCGTTATGTGATGATAAAGTAGATTACCCCTTTTAGAAGATAGTGTCATCTTACATTTCAAAATTAAGAAAAAGAAAAAATTAGATTTAAATTCATACAAAGCATATGTTAGTGATGGCTAATGATACCAAATATAGATTTATTAAAGAAAAGAAATCATAAAAAATAAGACCACTCTTTTGTAACATGAAATATTAATAGAACTAACCTTTCCAGGGCTACAATTCTCTGCGGGAATTCATCGTAAGCCAGGGGCCTCTCCCATCTACAAGGGATGATTTTTGGCGCATGTGTTGGGAGAGTAATACCCGAGCCATCGTCATGTTGACACGGTGCACAGAAAGGGTATGGATAAACCTCAGATTTATTGCCTTTTTCTTCAGCATAAGTTTGGTTACTCTTGTCTCCCTTTTCCGTGTTTTGTTTCCATATATATTTGCAACTGATTTGAGGATGTTTTGAATATATATAAGTCAGAATATGTACATTAGAGAGAGAGAGAGGGAGACAGAGACTGACAGGAAAAAAGAAGTAATGTGTATGGGTAATTTTTCCCGATATCTTGAGTTTTATTAAAAAAAAAAAAATTCCCTATGTAGGGCCGTGAGAGATGTGATCACTACTGGCCATACAACATGCAGCCTGTCTACTATGGAGATATTCAAGTGACAATTCTGAATGAGCGCTATTTCCCAGACTGGAGTGTCACAGAATTCAGAGTCTGCAAGGTATGACATTTTTCAGATATTATGTTGTTGTTGTTGATTTTAGCTGAAACCTGACCTTGTCCCACCAACCATGCAGCCAGGACATCAGATTTGACCAAAATAAAAATTTGTTTAAGATTTCATTAAAATAAAGTTACAAGATAGAACTTATAATTATTTTTTTTGTGGCTAATGACCAATGATTCTCATGCTGCTAAAGATAAGAAATAAAGGAAAAGATCGATATTGTTAGAGTTGTCACATATAACATTATTGTACCTAAGGTTTCAAATGAATAAAATTGCCTAGCTTCTCCTCATAATATAAAAAAAATGTAAAAGAGTGAAAATGAATCAAATGATTTTAATATCACCTTATTACCTAACAAATAATATGGCAGATTCATATGCTGATACATAATGACCAAACTCATGTGCTGTCTTCAGGGAGAAGTTCGCCGCATGATTCGCCATTTCCACTTCACAACTTGGCCAGATTTTGGAGTACCTGATCCTCCGCAGACGTTAGTCAGATTTGTGCGTTTCTTCAGGGAAAGAATTGGTGCAGATCAAAGGCCAATTGTTGTACATTGCAGGTTGGTTGGATATGATTTGAGTCTATATTGTATGGTTTTATACAGACACAGCTTTTATATTTGTTATGATTAATATTATTATTATTTTATTTTATTAATTTATTTTTTAAATTAATTTTTCATTGTAAAAGACTGAATATATAAGGAAGAGTAAATAGTCAAAGTAATAACCTATTGCGTCAAAAAACAATTTCTTTTCATTTCAGTGCTGGTGTAGGACGATCAGGAACTTTCATCGCTTTGGACAGAATACTGTTCAGCATAAGAACAAATGACTATGTGGACATATATGGTATAGTTTATGAGATGAGACGACAAAGAGTTTCCATGGTACAAACCGAGCAGCAGTATATATGTATTCACCAGTGCCTTCTGTCTGTCTTGGAAGGAACGGAAAACGAACATCCCTTAACTGAGATTCATGATAATCAGGGTTACGAAGGTAAGTTTCATGTTCCTGAAGCCTCTCAAGTTGTTTGATATATGTGGATGCATACGTGTCTATCATATCGTTTTTAATCTTGACTATTACTATTAACAGAATTTGTAAGGCTCACATAACATTGATGTTAAGCATTAGATTTAGTACAAGTTCAACAGTGCATATAATTATAGTAATTAAAAGTTCTATAGTACCTTTTTTTCGTTAATGGAATTCTCTTACTGGCCTAGGACTGAATGGGATATTGGTGTCAGGAATTTCACCGAAGCAAAGATGATTGCCTTTGCCTCAGCCACTGATTTCTATGGTTATTGGGCAGCTGTCTCTTAGAACTTTGTGTTCACTTTGGTAATAGATGGATATTTGCATGCATATGTTGACCACATAATTTTGGTAATTAATGCTTGTTGTGAACCTTTGTAGTCAACTAATAGCTCTGTTAGGTCATGTGCTTGTTCCTTGATTAGTTCCTAGATGCAGAATTTGATTTTGAGAATAATGGCCTTGTAAAATACCTAAATAGATTTATCTGTAAAATTTTACCCTATGAAATATTTTTAAAGGCATAAGAAATATCACTGTGCAAGGTTATGTTGAAAATGCAATTTTTTTTATCTTGTACTTTGTAAGTGCGATTATATTGAAGACCCAGATCGGCAGTAAACGTTATTATCGTATTATGAGCAAGCATTATGTATTGACATAGAGTGTAAAGTTTAATAATGTTTTTTCTTTACTTTTGTCAATCCTTTCACAATGCAACATACACAGAGACACTTGAATATACAGTAGATACCCATTTACTGTATTTGGTTAATGATCAAACATATACAGATACTCTGCCATGATTACATAGTATTATCTGTAATAGATTGTCCTAGTAGATTTAAAAAAATGTATTTGCAGTTCCATAGTTTACAGCATTCTTGCATCTGCTCTGAAATATGATAGAATAATGATTGAATTTCAAGTCTTTTGTGCAGATACTGTATTCTCACTAAATTCCCTAAGAATTTCAACATTTAAAGGATAGTAATAGAAAATTGCTCTAGTATCTAAGCATCCTTGCTGTAATAAATTTATGCACTGCTTATTAGCTGCCCTTGAGAGAACCATGATATAGCTGGTACTTGATAAAGGAAAAACGGAATAACATAGGAAATAGTTGCTATTGTAATAACCATGATTCAATGAGTGCCTTTAACCAATATGTCACTCAGTTGAAAAAGTCATGCTGAGCATGTGACGCTGCTCAGAGTAAGACATTTGGAGAATCATCTCTTGAAAAAAAAGTGAATGAGTGTCTGAGAGAGTGAGTGAGTATCTGAGTTGGTGAGTGAGAGAGTGTCTTTGAGTGTGTGAATGTCTGAGAGAGTGAGTGAGTGAGTGTCTGAGCGAGTAAGTGTCTGAGAGAGTGAGTGTCTGAGAGAGAGAGAGAGAGAGAGTCTGCGTGTGGAAGAGCGAATTTGTGAATGTATGTGCAGGCATGCGTGAACATTTGAATGAGTGTGCGTATGCATATTTATGTGATTGTATGTGAGGGAGATCAAGCTCAGTATTCTGTTTTTTTATGTTGGAGAGTTAGAAATGCATCTTGTAAGTAAACAGACAGTTAGGTTGAATAAAACAATAAATAGCATTGTAACCTAAACTCAGGTGTACAAATGAAATGAAAAGAAAACAAGAAGCTCAAGTCGCTTGGGATATATTTTTTTTCTATATTTGTAACACACCCTTCTCCAAATTTATAATATGCAGATGATGCTCACAGAATTTATTAACAAAAATAGAAGAACAGCTTTCCAGAATATGTTGTATGCAACAGCAAGTTTTGCTGAAATAGACTCATTTGCAAAATGTATCCATGTATGTTTTTGTAGTGTTAACAGTTTAACATACAGAGCTCGTATCATTAACAACCCCTTTTATTTTTTGTTTTTGATCTTGAATTTATTTATTTATTTATTTTTGTATTTATTTATATATTATTATTTTTCAATAGTTGAGAAATGTAGTTTCATAAATGCGTATACATGTTAGATATGATGTAACCAGTGCATGATTTGTTGAAATGTCCCTCAGGATTGATTCACGACAAAGCAGAGTGGTTATCAAGCTAATTCTATTCATACCCTTTTAAAGTCAATTATTAATTATAATTCCTTTGATTTACTGTTTCATCATCTTACATACTAGGAGTTTGAGTTTGAAAAGACACTTTACTCTAATGCAACTGGTTCAATGAATAAGTTTTACTGGCATGCTTCATGTACTGTATACGTTAAACTGCTTTTCTTTACACAGATGATGAAGGAATAGCCGAGTCGAGCATGTGACAGGAGGCGTATGGGTTGCATTCCCTTGCAACCTATACAAAGTATGGAAATGACGTGACTTTGGCAAAGAACAGACCTTGAAGATGCGTTTATCAGAAGGAATCT
>NC_091578.1:29953365-29958365 GCF_042767895.1 Penaeus vannamei | reverse complement strand
CTGCGACGCTTCCTCGATCGCCGTTTTCTTTGCCGTTTCCTGGGTTGGCGATGTTTCTCTGCCTCTCTTGTCGTTTGTTTCGTGTTCCTTTGCCTTTTCCTTGTCGAATGCTTCTGTGCCGATGTCTGAATTATTTCCCATTAGTACGCCTTGTGCTTCTTTGGCATTGTTTTGAGATGGGAATTTGACTCTCGGGATGTTATTTAGGTCATACATCTCATCGCCTGTTTTCTGGAAGCTGCCTGGCTCTTTGGCTCCCTGAATGTATGCAAAAATGATTGCACTCATTATGCTCGCCACTGCATTCGCTGGTAGGGATTTCAATGCTGTTTCGGGGTTGCCAGCGGTAGTTGTTCTATTTATCTGGGCGCGTTGGGAAGCTTAACCACCTGTTAGACCTCTGCCCAGCCGTTCTCTCCTTCGATCGTTTCTTTGATTTCTCTTTCTTCATAGTCCACGATTGAAGTATTATCAGAGGAGGTTGCACAACACTTAGCTAAATGCTTGATCAACATTTTCAGGTTGGACCAAGTTCGCTCCCCGATGTGCCGCTGTGCAGTGCTCGTCGCAACTCCAGGATGGCAGAGAAGCAGGCAACCCCGCCTGCTTTTTTATTTATTTTTTTATTTATTTTTATTATAATATATCATTATGTGTCATGTCATATTTACAGCCTTATTGTCGGTGTATTTTGAGTCTACATGTACAAAATCTATCATGGAAGACTAAAAAAAAAAGAAACCCTAAAAATGATAAATATATTGCCATTTCTCATTTCCTCCTTATTGCAGTAACGATACCCAATAGCTAAAAAAATCCCGTTTCCAACAAGAAAAAGAAAAGCTATATACTCCATGTTAATATACTAGCTATAAAGTGTTGATTATGCAAGAAGTCATACACATTATCTGTACCCATATGGCTGATGGTTCAGTATGTCTCGACGTGTTGGTTCCGGAGCTGAGTCGAGCCGCTTCGAGCCACGAAAACTTGGCTGTTACCTTAGTTTATTATCTTTATTACACTCTCGACGTCAATTTCCAACCCTGTGACGAGGGAAGGAAGACATTAAAAGAAGAAGGAAAAGATATTAGCAAGGAAATACAGATTGATGGGTTTTTATTCAAAGTTGAAAAAGTAGTTCACCGCACACTCGCCTGCCATTCAGTAGTAATGGCAAGGGAGAAATAGATTTTTTGAGCTGGTTGTATCAGTGGAAGAGAGATAGAAATAGAAGCAGACAATACAAGTATAAAGAAAATTAAGATAGAAGTGAAGCCTCATTGCCAAGGGAGACATACAATGCTTATTCAAGAGTTCCTGTTTGGCTGGGAGATGATGCTGTATTTCTGAGCAATATTTTGTACCCAGGCAGTGCTATACTAACAGTTGGGGGTATTTAGATCTCTGGTACATCGCTTGTTTGTGAATGGCTCAACAATGGAAAGTTTTACTTCAAGTGACCAATCTGAGGCCCCAATGTGGAATTCTGCTTTTTTATCCAGGATTGGGACGGAGGAAACCACTTCTACTATGATGACTTCTGATTATACTGATTATACTCTTACTACTGCTATTTCGGAAATTTTCTCTCCTGGTTTAGTTTTGACTAGTATTATTGAAAATTTAGTTTATGGTTTATATTTGGCTAGTACTACGGAAAATCTCTTTCCTGGTTTTGATTTGCCAAGTATTATTGAAAATATCATTAGGTTCGTTGTGAATAGTATTATGGAAAATCTCTTTCCTGGTCTTGATTTGCCAAATATTATTGAAAATATCTATAGGTTCGTTGTGAATAGTACATGGGAAAATTCCACTATTTGTCCAAATTTGTCTAAGCTTCTGACAGATTTCTATCCTGGATTAAATAGGACTCTGGTTCAGGATTTTGTAACTACTTGTTTAAAGTTGATTGAAATTGATAGCATACACAAATTTCTTTCATTAATTTTGAAAGAAATATCAGAGAAATGTTTGAATTGGATTGATAATCTGGTAAATTTTGTGCCTCAGAATGCACCTTGGGTGAGAGATATAATTTGTTTGGATTGGCCTCCTATTCTAAAAAGGAAATATCGTGTACTTAAGTTTCTGCAAAAATTATGTTCTTTAGATATTGAAATTATTAGGAATATGAGTAAGTGTGTGTGTAAAGACGGTTCTCTAAGGGTGTGCATACTTAGGGCAATTGGTATTCCTGATAATTGTTTCGAAGGGAATTTCTTTGTCGAGATACGTGTACTTGAGTGTCTAGCAGCATCAAATATTACAAAGTGTTGGAATGAGATATGTTGTGAAGAATTTGATTTTAGAAATTGGCTGAAATATGGTATGTCACCTATTTACATTGTGTATATATCTAGTAGTAGTAAATTGTTATCAGGGAGATAGTCGGATCTTGTCTACTCTTACCGTAATTATTGTTACCGTTTTCAACTGCATTATTATTATAACTGCATTGTATCTCTTTCTAATATCTTAGTCACTCTTTCTTTAATTTTTAGCATTTGTTTCTGAGAGCGATGCATCCTCTAGAGGTTAATGGCTAGTTCGTCAAAGTTCTACAACGCCCGACCCAATCAATATTCATATATATACGGAAATGCATATATATATATACATGTAGATAAATACATTTCTGTCTGTTTATTTGATGGATATAATGTGCATTTCTAGACTTGAAGATTTGCACTTATTACTGTATGTAGGCATGTCCATTTATGTGATTATTCATTGGGTCGGGCCTCGCACATTTATAAGAAACTGACCGAAAGTCCCAAAACCAGGGTATCATGGGAACCCAAACTTAACTTTTCCTACCTTCTGTTTATTCCCTAAACAGCCTGTACCTCACACTTTATAAGCATTTTGTGCCAACTTAAAGTGGACATTTTGTGGTAAATATGAGGCCACTGCAGCTTTACCTATTTCTTTTGCTCCGTAAGATGGCGGGGTCCATTTCCCTATTTCTCCGTGCATTGCTCAAGGGAACTTGTACTTTTGTTTATTTGTTTATTTTATTTTATTATTTTTTTTATAATCCCATAGATAACCTGTGTCCAGACAAAAGGTAGTTATATTGAATAGAACTACAGCAAGCTTGGCCTCTGTGCTTGATTCTGCAGAAAGGCAAATAACCATGCATATTGAACAAGAAACAACTTTAATTTGTTCCTTATTTGATGATAAGTCACAACACTGGTCAGCAAGTTCTGTCGTGCCAGGGTAATTCTTTACAGTATGGACGCACTCCCCAGAGATTGTCCCCCAGTCAACGTCACAAATTCTAGTTATTAATGTAAGTTGTGACTGGGCGAGCTCTTTGGGTAATGCCTAAGGAGAGTGTTGATGGTCCTCATACCCTCCGGGAAACGTTGATTTCACCTCGTATGCATGGCAAGATAGAGCTCAGGAGTACCGAGTGGAGTTAGGTCGAGAATGGCACTTTCCATGATCTTTTACCTTAATTTTTGGTGTTATCATCTGTGTCTGCAGATTATTCCTTGTACTGATGACTGCAACTTCTGTCCAGTACAAGAATAATATTCAATTTGCCCGAACATAGTAAGTCCTCATTGTAAAGATTAACCATTGCCAGAATTCAAATGGGTGTGGTTTTAGTGACCATTGCTGTAGCACAGACTGCAGAAGGCCACTTAATCTTTCTATATATATCTTGGGAACTTTGAAAAGTGTTTGTAGATTTATATTCACAGTATGCCAATTGTTTTATATTCCTGGCACTTGATAATGGGGGTTTTATGTATTCCTTATTGCCATTACATTATTTTTTAAAATTAAGATTGTACATGATAGTTGAGTGGATTAATAAAATTTTTTCTAGTTAGGCTTGAGTGATGGTTGAACTCAATTGTTGTTACAATATACCATGATTTCTAAACGTGAATTTGTATTTTGTTCATAGTGGAACAGTGTTAAGGCCTCCTGTTATTTCTCCAACAAAGGGCAATCATATGTAGAGCTTGATCTGAAAGTCCTCCAAACTCTTGTTCTGCAACAGAATTATGTAGTCGGGAGGAATCATAGCTTTTGCTGGAGCTCTTGGCAAGTACAGAGGCCAAACTTAGATCTGCGACAGTTGCATAAAGTGTAATAGTAAGATCTATCATAGGACTGAACAGTATAGATGGTTGTATAATGTGCATATCAAAAATGCAAGTAAAAATCATGGCAAATGTTGGTAGATGTATATTTGTTTTTGATTTACATGTAGTGATTTCTGGGATTAGCAGAATGATGGTGGTAGTCGTTGAATGTCCACCTTATTAACAAGGGACAGATTTTAATTCTTTGGATTCTTTAATTTTACTTTAAGGTACTAAATGCCAATGTAACTTTGCAAGCAGAAATGTGTTGCAGTATACAGTGCCTGCTATAAATAACCATTTACTTAAATGTTACACTATATTACTTCTGCTACAATGGGTTTGCATAACTATCATCAAATCATAAATTTTAGAAATTTTAAGAAATAACTTGTTTTTAAAAGGTTTATGAAGCTAAAAATGGCTACTTCTTTACAGTTCCAGAAGCCAAAAAGGATATAGTCAAACTAATGTGGGTAATCCTGGTATTACTTCTTCTGTTTTATTTCATCTGTATATTCAGTATGTGCATTGGCGACAGTGAGTACCAAAGTGTGGGAGTTTTATTTTGTTTCCTCTCTCTCTCTCTCTCTCTCTCTCTCTCTCTCTCTCTCTCTCTCTCTCTCTCTCTCTTCTCTCTCTCTCTCTCTCTCTCCTTCCTCTCTCTCTCCTTCCTCTCTCTCTCTCCTTCCTCTCTCTCTCTCTCTCTCCTTCCTCTCTCTCTCTCTCCTTCCTCTCTCTCTCTCCTTCCTCTCTCTCTCTCTCTCTCTCTCCTTCCTCTCTCTCTCTCCTTCCTCTCTCTCTCTCGTTCCTCTCTCTCTCTCTCTCCTTTGTCTCTCTCTCTCTCTCCTTCCTCTGTCTCTCTCTCTCTCTCTCCTTCCTCTGTCTCTC
>NC_091578.1:29933365-29945865 GCF_042767895.1 Penaeus vannamei | reverse complement strand
CCCCAACAACCAGTATATAGACCCCAACAACCAGTATATAGACCCCAACAACCAGTGTATGGACCCCAACAACCAGTGTATAGAAGTCAGCAGCCACAATACAGACCTCCGCAAACATTGTATGGACCAGTATATAGAACCTAATAACCTTTCAGTAACCGGTAGCCACACCAATTTTCTATACTTATCCTTGTACTTACACTTGATCATATTTTGTTAGATGGATAGTTGACTTATGATTGTCTTTAAAACTTCTTCTGTAGATTCTGAGAAATACAACAGATAGTGATTTGATATACTGCAAAATCTAAATTGCATTTTGGGCAGTATACAATATTGATAAAGCTGGTGGAGAAACTTGACACTTTTCTAATACTTCCTCCATTAAATTGCATGTTTTTTTTCTGGAAAAGTGTACTTGTACAGTTGTTATTTATTATGTCTGATATAGAGTGCTTGCCCAGTTGTAATATGTGATGTCAGATTTAGAATACTTGTTGTTGTTATTTATGTTTTAATATGAAAATGATTAAAGAACTAATGCATCAGCAAAAAACTGAACTGTGTTAGTATTGTTTGTACTTTATTATGGGTCTATATGTTGGTGTTTCCATGGTTTTATCATTTATTTTTTAAAGTGTATGTTGTTGGAGTATTTAATATATCCTAAGTCTGTTGTGTTTAATTCAAATACATTTTCCCCCTAAAATGCTGCCACACTTGTTTGTTGATATTAAGAAGCATAATGATTTTCTCGAGACATTGCTAACACAAATTCATCAGAGAATCATTATGAATATTTGTGAAATATAATATCCATACTTGGATCCTGTGAACTTGAAAGGAAATTCCACAGTATAGCTATGGAATGTAGATTGCATCCATATGAAAAAACCTTTAATGCTGGGGAATTTCAGCTGTCAGATGGGCGTGTACATGCAATGGTTACGCAATATGTTCTTGTAGTTATTTGAAGCACACTTCTATTTGTCTTCTTAAGAAGGATTTTTATAGTTTATAGTAAAGTGATTCAGTAAGATAAATTATTATATATCTGCATGGCTACATTTCATGTCTAAATCTTATTTTTATATATTTATATATGAAAATACAGTATATGAATATACTCAGATCATAATATGAACTGTATTTTGGCAATCTATCTAAGTTTAAAAACATGACATCAAGCTGTTAACAAGCAAAGATGTCTCATTTGCCCAAGAATACAATTTTTGGCTAGTGGACATAAACGGTATTGTCCACGTGCATAAGCAGTTTCCCCTTTGAGAGCAGTATTAGGCACCTAAATACTTTTATTTTGTGATCAGTTTAAAAACTGTTAAAAAGTGAAGGTTTAACCTCACTTTGGGTGCCAATGCCTCGGTTTAACCGTATGATTGTTGTCGCTTTTAGAGGAGATAAGCAATCTTCATCCAATATGCTGATAATGCAGGAATAGTGCAATGTGGTGCCATTTGGTCCACAATTTACCATGATAAGAATGGATGCTGAATGGGATAAGAGTAGCCTGTACATAAAACATAACTGCAACTGATATTACCGCAACTGATTTTACCAAAGAATTTTTAAGTAGACAATGAAATTTGCAAAAAAATATATTTGAATTTTAGTGTAAATGTGGTATTCTAAAGAGAAATTGACAGTTTTCAATATGAAAGAATCCAATATATTTCATCTATTGCAAATAAAATGAAATAAGTACACTAAATTTTGAAGAAAAGAGATACACATGAAAAACAACTGTACACTTTATTTACATAATAATCAACAATACATAGCCATCTGTATTTAACCACTTTCAGTAAAAAATTAGAGAAAAAGATAAAAAATTAAATTATGATGAACATTTCAGTTACAAGAAAATGAATGGATAAACATTTGCAAGATAAGACATATGATTGACTAATAAAATATGTAACTTCAAATAGTTATATATTATATAACTTAAGAAATTATTTACAAACCCAAATCTTCAGAACTGACTCAATAGAAAATATATTTTAAAAAATGCTTAAGGGAAAGGGAAAAAAAAAGAAAGAAAAAAAAAAGAGCAATTTTTTTTATCACGATTTTTTGTTATCTTCCTCCTTAACCGTAATGTGGTAGAGGTCCATTTCCTGTGCTGTCACACTTCCTGGAGCCCCTGACATGTAGCATCTCCCTTCGATGCTCTTGGGGAAGGCGATCACATCCCGTATGCTCTTCGCTCCACACATCTCAGCGATGAGTCGGTCAAAGCCTGCGGAGAGATGAGATGGTTCACAAATATTTTGGTCTATTGAAAGCCATTAATACTTGTAAAAAAATAAATCAAATTAATTTTGAAAGCCATTAATACTTGTAAAAAATAAATCAAATTAATTTTACAAGAAATTCTTTCCTATATTAATTAGTTCTATTTGATTTCCTGTATTTGTATGTTACCTTTGAGAACATGGCTGGAATTCTATGGACATTAATCTATGAAATGGAAACAAAAGACGACCAACGGATGGTGATGTCACTACGCTATTAAGTTATAATCACCAGACTTTGATCCTATGCACTGTAACTGTAATATTCATTCGTTTATGATAATGTATGGTCCAATAATATCATTTATATCTCTCTTCTTTATCATCTGATGTTTAGAGATTGGCAGAAATGCTATTACGGAAAAGCTGACCGCGATGATTGTGAATTCCTACCTGAATTCCAGTAATTGTATACCTGATTTGAATGTTTTGAAAATTTATGCTTTCACAGCTTCAATACTAAAGTCAATAATGCCAAAACTGAACTAAAATTTGAAAATACTTAAAGCTCATTTTTAATGTTTAGAAACATGCTTTGACACAATACTCCTATCTTTCAAGCATCATCCTACCAAGTGCAATGCCTCCATGAGGAGGAGCTCCTGATTGCAAAGCCTCGTTAAAGAAGCCGAGACTTGAGGCATCTATCCCCAAGATGTTCTCTAAAACGTGCTGTTGCATCGATGGTTCGTAGATTCTCATGGACCCTCCACCAATCTCACAACCATTCAACACAAGGTCATAGTGCTGAGATCTCGCCTGTCAAGAAAAGAAAATATTTCCATTATATCATCATTATCTTCTTACACTTACTAAATGTTCTTTGTGTCTCTGCTGTTCAACATATTCCTCATTTCCTATAAGATGTTCCTTTCTCATCCATCCTCAAATTGCCACAAACATTGAAGAAAAGAATGCAACAGACCTTTATTGGGTCTGTGTGAAGGTAATGAACATCCTCATCTTTGGGCAGCGTGAACGGGTGGTGGACTGAGACTAGCTTTCCGCTGTCTTCATCCATCTCAAAGAGGGGAAAGTCAACTACCCAGAGGAACTTGAAGTCAGAAGGATCTCTCACCACAACACCAGCCTCTTCTAACATGTTTGCTGATAACAGGCGTAGTTTCCCCAGCAGAGGTAACTGAAAGGAGAGGTTAGTCTTATGTGTATTTGTAAAATTTGAAGAAAAACACTCTATAAAAAGCAAACACAGGTTTTCCCTACTCTATTGGAAGAGCTCATGTACAGTAATCCAACACCATGGTTTCAATACTTCCTAAAAAGAATTAAGCTTGCTATTAGGAAATTATCTCACAAAGAAAGCTACAACCCATGGTTAAAAGACCAATATATGAGAAATAACTGAATCTTCCTACATTCCCCCTATTCACTCACCACAGATGACATTCTACCGACCGCAAGGACAACAGCATCTCCCACACGAGCACCAATTTTCTCTACCAGTTGGCTCTGACTCGAGTTACTGATCTTCTTGGCAAGTTGCCCCTGAAGGAGCTTGTTGTCCCTCACAGTGAACACAGATGGTCCTTTGAGTTGGTAGTCCTTCTCCGCAAGCGACTCCCAAGAAGATATGATTTTTTTGGTCATATACTTCTGTAAAGTGATTTCTAGTCAAGTGGAATAATTCTGAACATTATTCATTATTTCTGTCTTTACATTTATTTTCTTTCCTTTCTGCAGTATCACCTGACCATTATATATCTATATCCACCTATCAGTCTCCTCATATCCATGAATAAAATTCCATAATCCATTTGAACCAAATGATATGATTATGACCTGAATAATACAAAAGAGTTGAATCTTAATTGTTCTGTTAATTTTTTTTTATCTCTTTCCCTTTAAGAGCTAAAAGTTCACAAGTAAATGTAAAACCGAAAATTTCTCTCATGAATGACTTGCCTGGCCACCTGGAATGACAAAGCAGTGGGCAAAACTCTCTGAAGAGGCAACAGCAGACTCAAGCACTTGAGCCCCACATCCTCTGACAATTTCTGTGACGTCTTGTAACTGTAATAAAAAATATACAGGAGTAATATTTCAGCCATAATCTGTTATGACTTTGTATAGCATCCAAGAACTGTACTAAAAGAGGAAATAAATTATTATTCATCAAAATTTTCTCAAAACTTCTGTAAAACTGAGATTGTATTAACTGAACTTTCAACTATGCAATATCTCACTGCTATTTAATGGTAAAAGAGAAGGAGGAAGAGGAGGGCAAGAGGAAGAGGGAGAAGAAGGAGAAGGAGAAGGAGAAGGAGAAGGAGAAGGAGAAGGAGGAGGAGGAGAAGACGGAGAAGAAGGAGAAGGAGAAGGAGAAGACGGAGAGGAAGGAGAAAGAGAAAGATACTAATTAGAAGGAATAATAATAATAATGAGAAATAATAATAATAATAATAAGAAGAAAGAGGAAGATACTAATAAGGAGTAATAATAATAATGAGAAATAATAAAAAGAATAAGAACATGAAGAGAAAGAGGAATAAAAATAAAAATAATAATAATAAGAAGAGGAGGAAGAAGAAGAATAAGAGGAAGAGAAAAAAGAGGGAGAAGAGGAAGAAGAAGAGAAGGAGGGAGAGGAAGAAAAGGAAGAGGAAGAGGAAGAGATGAAGAAGAAGAAAAAGAAGAGGAAGGGGCGAAGAAAAAGAAGAGGGAGACGAAGAAAGAGAAAAAGAAAGATACTAATTTGAATGTATAATAATAAAGAGAAAAAGAAAGATACTAAGATGAAGGAATAATATTAAAGAGAAATAATAAAAAGAAGAGGAAGAATAAGAAGAGGAGGATCATCATCATCATCATCATCATCATCATCATCAACAACAAAAACAAGAAGCTGGATTAAAGCGCAAGAGTCTGAAGAAGTAATTATCATTTGATTTCTGCTCTTTTAAAAGCAGCTAATAAATACAGATACAACAATGACGATGTCTTTTTATCTACACAGAACTAAAAGCACACCCTTGAATTTCCCACAACTGCCACGATAGTTCACCGGGTAGCCACAAAGTTACATCAAATACGACGCACAATTAATTGTTTACAGTAGGGGGGCCAACCTCTTCTCACCTTCCATCCAAATCTGGTGTCGGGCTTGTCAACCCCATAGGTAGTCATGGCTTCCTC
This sequence comes from Penaeus vannamei, assembly GCF_042767895.1. NCBI lineage: Eukaryota > Metazoa > Arthropoda > Malacostraca > Decapoda > Penaeidae > Penaeus > Penaeus vannamei. The sequence continues at coordinate 29,940,397 of NC_091578.1, read as the reverse complement.
ATAGGTCATGCTGGGAAATGGGGCCTTTACACTGGGCAAGTCGTCAGGCCAGCTGTGAGTTAAGAGGTTCTCGATCAGTTCCTGGATCTCCGCCATCGTGACGTCTGCCATTTCGAGGTCAACCTGAAGCAGAGAGGGAAACCAAGTTCGGGGGAAAATCACACAGAAGTGCACTATGAACTTTATTATGAATATCATTTTTCATATCTTCCTAAGTATTTGTTTATTATTTTTGAATAGATCTTTTTAACAATGTCTGCTTAGAAGAAGTGCTTAGAAAGTGTCTCATTTTTTATGATAACCTCTGCAAAGCATGATTACTTAATAGTATCTTGCATATCAAATATACATTGTGGGTTTGTTATGCAGTTGTCTAAAAACCAGATATACCTTATCTCAGCAAGAATGAACTCCCAACTGTATCAGTGTAACTAAACTAACTCTAAGACACCAGGGCCATTTTTGAAACAGTCATTGGTTTAACAAAACAAAAAGAGAGAGAGCAAAAAAAGGGTATATTTCTGTGTCCTTACTTCCCAACTCATTACATAACGCTGGGAAATTTGAAAAACATAATGTCACCGCTCCATTATTTTCTTATAACTTTGTACTTCTCGATAGTACTTTGATCATGTCAGTGATGCTTTCTTTCTGCTTATTCTTTAGGCTTTGTTCTAGTTCAAGAACATATCAAATACACCTGGAATAAACACGTGGTGGAATGGATAAAGAAACATGCTTATTTTCCACCACTTAAATAATATAATGATGCTATAGTTCAGTATTTACACTGACACAGATCCGCAAGGCTATATCTGAGTGAGCGCATTTTATGCTGAATGACCTAGCTTTCTTAGTCTTTCACAATCCTCTTAAAATTCACACTTGATCTTGCCTTAATATATAGATAATATCTATACATGTCAATAACAATATAAGTAAGTATCAACTATAACAATAACAATAACAAGTCATAGGTGCCCTATGACTTGTCTATTTGTTTCTTATGTAGGACTATGAAATACTTTAAACTATATTGCGTGAAGTTATATATTACCTGTAAGAATTCTGGCTGTCTGTCTGCCTTGGCACCTTCATCCCTATAACAGACAGCAAACTGGAAGTACCTCTCAAACCCACCGATCATTGCCAGCTGCTTGTACGTCTGCGGACTTTGGACCAGAGAGTAAAATCTGCCCGGCAGTCTGGTGGGCACTATAAATTCTTGTGCTCCCTGAAATGATGATCTGTTTATCATTCAATGAGTTGATGACTTGCAGAAACTGTATTTTCTCAAAATTGTCTACCCAACTTCTTATAAGCCAGAAGGAGAGCCTTACTATGATTGCTACTGTATACAAACAACAACAACAACAACAACAAAAAACACACACACACACACTCACTGACTCACACACACAAACACACACACACACACACATGCACACACACACACACACACACACACACACACACACACACACACACACACACACACACACACACATACACACACACTCACTCACACACACACACACACACTGACTCACACACACACACACTCACTGACTCACACACACAAACACACACACACACACACATGCACACACACACACACACACACACACACACACACACACACACACACACACACACACACACACACATACACACACACTCACTCACTCACTCTCACACACACGCACACGCACACACACACACACACACACGCACACGCACATGCACACGCACACACACTTGCTCACTTGCATGCACACACGCACCCACACACACTCACACACATACACACACTCACACTCACACTCACACACACACACACACACACACACACACACACACACACACACACACACACACACACACACACACACACACACACACACTCATGCACGCTCACACAAACACAAGTATACCTGAGGCATTACTTACCCCTGGAGTATTGACAGAAAGAGTAGGTGTAGTCATCTCAACAAAGTTTTCCCGGTCTTGTAAGTAATCCCTCATCTTCTTTGCTACCTGTTGAAATTTATGAAATAAATGAATCTGTAAAACAAATTTCAAATTGTAAAACAACCTTTACAATGTACAAATTATAAAATATTTCAAGACATACAGATGTTATTAAAATAAGATGATAATAACAATAATAATTAAAGGATACCTTTGATCTCATTCTCAGGTTTTTCTGCATTTCCGCATGTCGCAAGTCTAAATATCTGTATTTCAGTCTGAGATTCTCCTTGGGCTGAAAGGTACAATTCAGTATCAACATCTCTAGGATAAATGAACACCCTAAAAATCATATGATACTATCATATGATTTGAAATTGTTGATTTTGCTAACAGAAAAATCAATATATTTTCAGTATCAGAAAAAATGTCAGAGAAAGAGTACATAAAACCTCTGATTTATTATGAATACCCTCCCTTACCTTGTTATAATCTCGTATCAAATATGGAAGGTTTTGACGTGCTGCACTGAGAACTTTTATATCATCTACGAGAACCTCGATCTCCCCTGTTGGCATGTTCTATGAAGTAGAAAACTTTTAAAATTTAGATGTTCTCAGGTCTGTGGCTACAATACAATCACATTATTCATCTGCATGTTGTGTGTATTATTCAACATTAATACAAGCAATAAAGATCTTTATTTCTTATGGAAAATTCTGTAAGACATTAAAGATGCTTACTTTATTGACTTGGTCCTCTGGTCTGTTACAGACTCTGCCCTTAACCTCTATGTAAGACTCAAATGTTGTGCCGTTCAGTAGTTCTGTAAACTTGACATCCTGCAAAGCAAATTCATTGACTTAGATATAATCGTCAATTAATTTCCAGACTGAATTCCTACTGGCAAATCATTACTAATCTCTTCCCACAATATTTTTACATGTTCCAGTATTCTCATCTTTCACATTTAAGCATCTTCTTATTACAGATCCTATTTCTTACCAAAATATGTATATGTATCTTACTATACTCAATGTACACTTATGTAAATCAGCACTTACCTCATCTCTAACAAGGACCTGAGTCTTTCCAGTATAATCACGCAACACAGCAAATTTTCCCATACGTTGATATTGCAGAAACCCACGCAGAGTTACTTCTTCTCCTACATTGGCTATACAAAGTTCTCCGCAGGTATGGGTCTTTAAGGTGAATCCTAACTTTTTAGTACCTAGAACATAAAAGATTCTGGTGAAAAAGAGGGATTAAAAAAATGCTTAATATTTTTCATTAGTTCCTCCTGAACAAAAATCATGTCGTCTATATTAAAAATATTAAATACATAATTTTTTCCTTATTTTCTCATTTCTATTGTACCATAAATGGATCAGTTAATAATAAACAATGCCAACCTGTGACAGTAGAATACAATCATAACTATAGTACATCTAAATATAATGAAAACAGGAGAGAAATGTAAACACATATCTAGGTATTAGGATGGAATTCAAATTATTATGTAAATAACTATGTCTTTGCAAGATGGAGAACAGATATTTTGATATATAAACTATGATACAGCATTGATAATTATTCAGAATTATCAATAGTAACAAAAGTCTGAATCAAAACTGCTTGATCATTCTTATATAATTCTCGTTTCAGCGGTCTGTAACTATCATTGTCTAAAACACACTAGATTATGGTGAAGAACTACCAATGTAACTACCATATCAAGATCTCTGTAAGAAAAATTAAACCTAACCTAACATCAATATCTAAAATGCAATAACAATTTCTAATACAATCTCTATAAACTTTGGATACAAATGGAATCTAGAATATACTACCTTATTGGAATAAAACCTAATATTCTAAATTACTAACACACATAACTCTTTATTACGGTAAACCACATGTCTAAAAAACATGACTATCCTGCAATAAAACATGATTGTCTCAAAACACGAGACTTGACAGACACAAATACATCTCATTTACGAAAAGAATATTATGATATTGCAAAGATTGACATGACTTAACGATAATAATTGATCACATGTCCTCACTATTACAAAATACAAGAACTGGTGGTAACAGGATCTTACTGTAATAAACTTTACTACACTTCCCGGTCGTGCAAATCCTCTTGTGTAACCCGACAGCCACTCCCACATCTCTCCTCATATAAGTACTGTAACGGCGAAATACGGGCAATGCAGACAGCGACCCGCCCACGTCCCCACGATACATGAGTCTCCTCAGAGAATTCGTCATTCTGAACAGCTTTTCCCAAGTTTCTAGGCCCATTTTGAGCAGAACTTGGAGGAGCAGCCACTGGAAGAGTTTTCGTGTGTCTCGCCGAAGGTTTGTTTACGTCGCGACTCGATAGCGAAGAGAAACGTCAAAAAACACCTTATAGCGAATAGGCCCTAACGAATAGCTTTAGGTATTTCTTTTTGTTTCTCTTAATCATTATGAATATTATTATGGAGACTTTTGTATCGTCCATGAGGAAGTCATGTTGAAGGGAATGTAAAAAGAGCGTTATAGGGATAAAGTACCTTGTTTATAATAAGATTTCATAGCGAACAGGAGCTTCGACGGACACGGTAGAGCGAAGTAGTGCTAACGAACAACTTTAAATTTCCACTATCAGTATCTCTTAACAGGTAACCATTTGCTATGGACAATTTGCAGGGCAAAGAAGGTAACGAAGAGCTTTAGTTCTCAAATCACTGTATCATATTTTTATTTACGTTGCTTATATAATATAATCTATGTAATCTGATTTTGAGTAAGACTATTAATTGCTCTAATTCCCCATGCCAATATATTTCGCAGATGGAATTGCATTATGGTGACGAGAAATTATTTCTTTGACAGGTGGAACTCCATAACGAATACGAATATGTGTCTTAAAGTGTCTTGAGATGACAGTAGCACGCAGTATGTAGTTTTGTGCGCTAACCATTTCTTTTGCTCATATACGAGAGAATTAAGACTATAAAATGTCGTTCCGTTAAAAAAAAAGTTCGAACAGAAGGTTTGCTATTTCGACATCAACACGGTCATACATTTTTTTAAATTCTTTTTTATTTCTTTTGCTGAAGGAAAAATGTTCTGCTTCTGTAATACCAGTCGAACTGCACGTTGGAGAGTTTGCCTCGCTCTCTTTGGCTAAAATTGCGGGCCAGCGATGTGTTGGAAGAGAAAAGTGTGGGAGAGAACAGAGGGCCAGAGACGCAGAGGATTCCTCGTGATTTCATGGGACTCTTGCAGAAAATATGTAACAATTAATACGGACACACGCACGCGCGTATATGCACACACACACGCACACACACACACACACACACATATACATATACATATATATATATATATATATATATATATATATATATATATGTGTGTGTGTGTGTGTGTGTGTGTGTGTGTGTGTGTGTGTGTGTGTGTGTGTGTGTGTGTGTGTGTGTGTGTGTGTGTGTGTGTGTGTGTGTGTGTGTGTGTGTGTGTGTGTGTGTGGGTGCATATGAATGAATACATGACCATACATATGTACGTATAATGTATATATGTATATTCATATGTATATGTGTGTGTGTTTATATAAGTACACACACATATATATATATAAATACATACATGTATATATATATATATATATATATATATATATATATACATATACATATACATACATATACACACACACACACTTATTTGTGTGGTGTGACATCCGCAGACTTTTTCGAACGAAATCTGCGTTGTAAACCCGTAGACTTTTTCGCGTCTCTCATTCTTTTTACATTTCTTTGCTCTGCGGTCAAGAAAATGACAATAAAAATGGTGTTTTCCTTTCCATAAGAACCTAATGTCTTCATAACGCATATGTTTTATTTCATATTTTTCTGTCTTGTGTTCTTGTGATATTATTTAGTTTACTGATCAAATTACTGATCAAATGAACAATAGATATATATGAACAATACAAACACAATGATAATGATAAAATGTAACAGAAACAATAATAATAACAATGATACTAATAATATAACAATAACGATAATAATGATGATGATGATGGCGATGATGATGATGATAATAATAATAACAATAATAATACTGGTAACAATGATAACAATGATAATGATAACAAAATATTGCAAATAATAATGTTATTAATGATAAAAATAAAAAAGTAACAACTACAATAATAATGATAACCATAATAATAATAACAATAATAATAATAATGATAATAATATTAATAATGATGATAATAATAATGAAAATAATACGAATAATAACAAGAACAATGATAATAATGATGATGATGATAATAATAATATCAGTAATAATAACAATAATAATCAAAATCATAATAAAAGTAGGAACAAGAGAAGCCCTGCATCCCTCACTGGCAGGCCCCTACCCCCCTACCTCCTCCCCCCTCCCCTTCGCCCACCCCTCCCCCTCCCCCCTCCCCTTCGCCCTCGCCCTCCCCCTCCCCCTCCCCCTTCAACCGACCTCCCCGAGACATCGAAGGAATCCCAGTTATTCGACCACACGCGTTCCTCTCCCACGACTCCACTGTTTACTCGAAGCCCACAAGGAACTGCAGGCTGGCGGGTCAAGGGGGCGCTGGTGCAATAGGCGGGGGCGTGGGGAAGGGCGAGGGGCGTGAGGGAAGGGGCGGAGAGGTGTGGGGGAAGGGAAGGGGGCTGAGGGGCGTGAGGGCTGAGGGGCGTGGGGGAAGGGAAGGGGGCTGAGAGGTGTGGGGGAAGGGCGAGGGGCTGAGGGGCGTGAGGGAAGGGGGCAGAGGGGCGTGAGGGAAGGGGGCGGAGAGGCGTGGGGGAAGAGGCTGAGGGGCGTGGGGTAGGGGGCAGAGGTGTGGGGGAGGAGAGGAGGAGGGGTGGGGGAAAGTTCTCTCTCTCTAAACCACATGGCGACTGTTTTCATTCCTGAGGGGTATGGGGGAGGGTGGAGGGAGGGAAGGGAAGGGAGGGGGAGGGGGTGGAGGGAAGGAAGGGAGGGGGATGGGGTGGAGGGAGG
>NC_091578.1:29908365-29918365 GCF_042767895.1 Penaeus vannamei | reverse complement strand
TCAACAACACAGCAACAGCAACAATAATGATAATGATAATAATAATAATAAAAATGATGATAATACTAATACTAATGCTACTAATATTTCTACCACTACTAAAGATAATAGTAAGGATAATAATAATAATAATGATTATAATAATGATGATGATGATGGTGATGGTGATGATCAAAATAAAAATAACAACAATAATAACAACAGCACCAGTAGTACTCCTAGTAGTAACATCGATAGTAATAACCATGACACTAGTCCGAATAACTGTCATCGGACCAGCCCTCGCCCCCCCTCCCCCCTCATGGACCAGCCCTCGCCCCCCCTCCCCTCCCCCCTCATGGACCAGCCCTCGCCCCCCCACATGGACCAGACCTCTCACCCCCTCCCCCCCATGGACCAGCCCTCTCCCCCTCCCCCCCATGGACCAGCCCTCTCCCCCCCTCCCCCCCCATGGACCAGCTCCTCGCCCCCCCTTCCCCCCTCATGGACCAGCCCTCGCCCCCCCTCCCCTCCCCCCTCATGGACCAGCCCTCGCCCCCAACCCCATGGACCAGCCCTCTCCCCCCTCCCCCCCATGGACCAGCCCTCTCCCCCCCCATGGACCAGCCCTCGCCCCCCCTCCCCCCTCATGGACCAGCCCTCGCCCCCCCTCCCCTCCCCCCTCATGGACCAGCCCTCACCCCCCCCATGGACCAGCCCTCTCCCCCCCTCCCCCCCATGGACCAGCCCTCTCCCCCCCTCCCCCCCATGGACCAGCCCTCGCCCCCCCTCCCCCCTCATGGACCAGCCCTCGCCCCCCCTCCCCTCCCCCCTCATGGACCAGCCCTCACCCCCCCCCCATGGACCAGCCCTCTCCCCCCCTCCCCCCTCATGAACCAGCCCTCACCCCCTCACCCCACCCCATGGACCAGCTCCTCGCCCCCCCTCCCCTCCCCCCTCATGGACCAGCCCTCGCCCCCCTCCCCCCCATGGACCAGCCCTCTCCCCCCCTCCCCCCCATGGACCAGCCCTCGCCCTCCCTCCCCCAACCCCATGGACCAGCCCTCTCTCCCCCCCCCACCCCCACCCCCCCTGCCCCCCTATCCCCCGCCGTCGTTATCGCCGCCTTGACCAACATAACAGACTAAAATCGGAACAGTTACGGCTCGGGGGAAAAAGCCCGGCCCGGTATCCTTGCGATCCTGACACGGCAAAAAGGACCCCGCAGCGCAGGACCCCCTCCGCTCTTGCGCCCCCCCTCCCCCACCACCACTCCCGGCGGGGGGGGGGGGGGAGGGCGAGGAAGGAGGAAGGGGAGCGAGGATAAAGAGGAGGGGGGAGCGAGGAAGGAGGAAGGAGGGGGGGAGGGAGCGAGGAAGTAGGAGGGGGGAGCGAGGAAGGAGGGGGTGGAGCGAGGATAAGGAGGAAGGAGGGGGGAGCGAGGAATGGGGAGGGGGAGCGAGGGGAAGGAGGAGGGGGGAGCGAGGAAGGAGGAGGGGGAGGAGGATAAGGAGGAAGGGGAGGGGGGGGATTGGGAGAGTCCTGTAGGATGGGGAGAGGGGAAGGGGGAGGAGGAGGAGGACAGAAGAGGGGTAAGGGGTCTGGGGAGGGGAAGGAGGTGGAGGAGGAAGAAGGAGAAAAAAAGGATTTAGGCATTCTAGGAGAGGAGAAGAAGGAGAAGGAAGAGGAAAGAGGGAGGTAGAGGAAGAAGGGAGAGGAAGAAGGAAGAGGAAGGGAGAAGGATAGAGGAAGAGGAAGGGGGAAGGAAAAAGGAAGAGGAAGAAGGGAGAGGAAGAGGAAGAGGGAAGGAAAAAAGGAAGAGGAAGATGGGGGAAGGAAGAAGAGATGGAGAGGGGAATCAGATGAAGGGGCGAAGAAAGGATAAACGGAAGACGAAGGGGGGAGAAACAAGGAAGAAGAGGTGGAAGGGGATAAGAAGAAACGAGAGGAGGAGGAAGGGAGTGGATGGAGAGGGGGAAGCGGGAGAAGGAACGGGGGAGGAAGAAGGAGGGGGAGTAGAAAGGAGGGAAAGGAGGAGAGAGAGGAGTTGTTAATTAATGAAGCAGATTTTGATTCTCTCTGTCGCTTTTTGAAAGGCTTGAAGACTCGCTTCTGAAGGGACTGAGGAGGCGAGTCGAATATTTTTTTTTTTATTTATTATTTTTTTTATGGATACACGAGAGAGGAGGAAGCGGGGGGAGGGGGAGGAGGGAGGAGAAGGAGGGGAAGGGGAAGCAGAGAGAGAGGGGGATACAGATAAGGGGGGAAGGGGTAGGGAAGCAGAGGGGGGTGGGAAGGGTAGAAGAGAAGCAGAAGGGGGGAAGGGGAAGAAGGGAAGGGGAAGAGGGAGAGGTGAAGCAGAGAGAGGGGAAACAGATAAGGGGGAAGGGTGAGGGAAGCAGAGGGGGGAAGAGGAAGGGAAGGAGGGAGGGGGAAGGGGGAGGGATATGGAGGGGGGAAGGAAGGAGGGGGAAGGGGGAGGGATATGGAGGGGAAGGGAGGGAGGAAGCAGAGAGGGGGAGGGGGAGAAAGCAGAGAGTGGAGGGCGGGGGAAGGAAGAAGGGAGGGAAGGAAGATAGACAGGAAGAAGGGGAGAAGGAAAGAGGAGAGAAGAGAGAAAAAAGGAAGGATAAAAGCTGACAAGGGAAGGACATGGAGGAAGGGGGGGGGGGGGAGGGAGGGAGAGATGGGAGGATAGAGGAACAGAAAAATTGAAGAACACAAGAATAGAGGAAACGGAGAACGGAAGGATGCAAGGATAGAGGAAGAGAAAAGGGGAAGAACAGGATGGAAAACTGCAAGAATAGAGGAAGAGGAGAATGGAAGGATAGAGAAATGGAAGGATAAAAAAACAGAAAAAAGGATGGAAGAACACAAGAATAGAGGAACAGCAGAATGGAAGGATAGAAGGATGGAAGTATAAAAGAACAGAAAAATGAAAGAACACAAAACACAAGAATAGAGGAACAGAATGGAAGAATAGAGGGATCGGAGGACAGAGGGACAGAAAAGGATAGAAGGATAGAGGGATGGAAGGATAGAAGGATAGAAGGATAGAGGGATGGGAGGATAGAGGAACAGAGAATGAAAGAAGGATGGAAGGATAGAGGGACAGAGAAGGATGGAAGGATAGAGGGATGGGAGGAGAGAGGAACAGAGAAGGATAGAGGGATGGAAGAATAGAGGGATGGGAGGATAGAGGAACAGAAAAGGATAGAAGGATAGAGGGATGGAAGGATAGAAGAATGGAAGAATAGAAGAATGGAAGAATAGAGGGATGGGAGGATGGAGGAACAGAAAAGGATAGAAGGATAGAGGGATGGAAGGGTAGAGGAACAGAGAAGGATAGAGGGATGGAAGGATAGAAGTATGGAAGGATAAACGAACAGAAAAGGATAGAAAGATAGGAGGATAGAATTCTTGAGGGCGGGAGCGGCGTTCCTCCTCCTCCTGCTGCTGCTGCTGCTGCTGCCGGAGGAGCCTCGTGGTCCCGCCGTCGGTATGCGAGCTATGCAGCTGCCAAGGACGCGGCGGCCAGCGCAGGGGCGGGACAAGGACACCGCCGGGATCTGTCACCTGCTCTCGCTCGCAGGACTCCGTGCGTGCGTGCGTGCGGGCGGGAGTGAGGGGGGGTGGATGGGAGGGAGGGAGGGGGAGGGTGGGAGGGAGGAGAAGGGGTGTGGGAGGGTGGGAGGGAGGGGTGTGGGTGGGAGGGAGGGAGGGAGGGGGTGTGGGTGGGAGGGAGGGAGGGAGGGTGGGAGGGAGGGAGGTGGGAGGGAGGGAGGGTGGGAGGGAGGGAGGGGGTGTGGGTGTGGGTGGGAGGGAGGGGTGTGGGTGGGGGGAGGGTGGGAGGGAGGGAGGGAGGGAGGGGGTGTGGGAGGGAGGGTGGGAGGGGGTGTGGGTGCGAGGGAGGGGGTGTGGGTTTGTTTGTGTGTGGGGGTGTGTGGTGTGGGGGGGTGGGTGGGGGTGGAGGGTTTGTTTGTGTGTGGGGTGTGTGGTTATGGGGGTGGGGGGGATGGGGGTTTGTTTTTTTGTATGTATGTTCGAGAGATGCTGTGTGGAAAAGAATAGTAATCTGTCTTGCAACACACACACACACACACGCACACAAGCATGCAATATCAAACACACACACACACTGACACATACACAGAAACACACTCACAAACACACACACAAGCATGCAATCACAAACACACACATGCACATACACAGAAACACACACTTACACACAAACGCACGCACACACACATACACAGAAACACACACACAAAAGCATGCAATCACAAACACACACACACAGACACATACACAGAAACACACTCACAAACATACACACACACACAGATACATAGAAACACACTCACAAACACACACACACACACAAGCATGCAATCACAAACACACACACGCACATACACAGAAACACACACACACTTACACACACACAGACACTTACACAGAAACACACTCACAAACACACACACACACACAAGCATGCAATCACAAACACACACACGCACATACACATAAACACACACACTTACACACAAACGCACGCACACACAAGCATGCAATCACAAACACACACACACATACACTGAAACACACACACACTTACACACAAACGCACGCACATACATAGAAACACACTCACAAACACACACACACACAAAAGCATGCAATCACAAACACACACAAACACACACACGCACACAGAAACACACACACACTTACACACAAACGCACGCACACACTATCACCCCCCCCCCCCCCCTTGTCGACGCCCACACGCCCGCAGCCTCTCGGTCGAGTCGCTTTTGTTTTCCGTTTTGTGTCCGAATCGTTTCCAGATTTTTGGGTGAACGATTTACTGTGTTTTATCGCCTTTTCTTTTTCTATTTTCGTTTGTCTTCTTTTCTTTATTTTCTATTTTGTTTTGTCTTCTTTTCTTTATTTTCTGTTTTTAATTTTTCTTTTCTTTATTTTCTATTTTTCATTTGTCTTCATTTTTTAATCTTCTATTTTCGTGTGTCTTCGTTTCTTTATTTTGTCTTCTTTTCTTTATTTTCTATTTTGTCTTTTCTTAATTTTCTATTTTCGTGTGTCTTCTTTTCTTTATTTTCTATTTTTTGTCTTCTTTTCTATATTTTTCTATTTTCATTTGTTTTATTTTCTTTATTTTCTATTTTGTTTTCTCGCCTTTTCTTAATTTTCTATTTTCGTGTGTCTTCGTTTCTTTATTTTGTCTTCTTTTCTTTATTTTCTATTTTGTCTTTTCTTAATTTTCTATTTTCGTTTGTCTTCTTTTCTTTATTTTCTATTTTGTTTTGTCTTCTTTTATTTATTTTCTATTTTGATTTGTCTTCTTTTCTTTATTTTCTATTTTGTTTAGTCTTCTTTTCTTTATTTTGTATTTTGTTTTGTCTTCTTTTATATATTTTCTATTTTGATTTGTCTACCTTTCTTTTTAGTTTATTTTGTTTAGTCTCCTTTTCCTTTTTTTCTATTTTGTTTTTGTCTTCTTTTTCTTTATTTTCTATTTTGTCTTTCTTAATTTTTTATTTTCGTTTGTCTTCTTTTCTTTATTTTCTATTTTGTTTTGTCTTCTTTTATTTTTTTTATATTTTGATTTGTCTTCTTTTCTTTATTTTCTATTTTGTTTTGTCTTCTTTTCTTTATTTTCTATTTTGTTTTGTCTTCTTTTCCTTATTTTCTATTTTGGTTTGTCTTCTTTTCTTTATTTTCTATTTTGGTTTGTCTTCTTTTCTTTATTTTCTATTTTCATTTGTCTTCGTTTCTTTATTTTCTATTTTCATTTGTCTTCTTTTCTTTATTTTTTTGTTTTGTCTTTTCTTCTTTATTTTCTATTTTCATTTGTCTTCTTTTCTTTATTTTCTATTTTTTGTCTTCTTTTCTTTATTTTATATTTTCATTTGTCTTCGTTTCTTTATTTTCTATTTTCGTTGTTTTTTTTTCTTTATTTTCTATTTTCGCTGTATTTTTTTCTTTATTTTCTATTTTTGTCTTCTTTTCTTTATTTTCTATTTTGTTTTGTCTTCTTTTCTTTATTTTCTATGTTCATTTGTCTTCTTTTCTTTATTTTCTATTTTAATTTGTCTTCTTTTCTTTATTTTCTATTTTCATTTGTCTTCTTTTTTATTTTCTATTTTGTTTTGTCTTCTTTTCTTTACTTTCTATTTTTATTTGTATTCCTTTCTTTATTTTCTATTTTCATTTGTCTTCTTTTCTTTATTTTCTATTTGTTTTATCTTTTTAGATTTGTTTTCCAATTTTCTTGCATTTTTGGATTTATTTTCCTATTGTGTTTTTCTTCTTTATTTACCTACAGTTTCTTTGTCGTTTTAAAAAATTATTTTCTTATTTCCTCGCCATTTTCCTGTAATTCCTTTTGTTGTTTTTTAATTTTTGTTAATTGGAAAAAATGTTTGGTAACTGTATTATCTCTGTGGCAGTTACCTGGAAACAACCAGGTGTAATTTGCAGAATAAATCACTAAATCAATAAATCATTTTTTTTACGTGTTTGTATCTATGACTTTCAAATAACTGTTTTCTTTTTCATATTTTTATCATATCAAGAAAATTCTTTTGTTGGTATTTTTCTACTTATTGTACTTTTCCTTCACAGCTGATTTTTATTCAAGGTCCCTGTAAAAAATAAATATATATATTTTTTAAACTTCTCATTTCGCTAATAAAAGAAGGTATTTTCCGTCATAAATGTTTAAGAATTATAATTGAGAGTGGGAATGCCGTTAACAATTTTGAGGGAAATATGCGAATGTTTAAACTTTTGTTTGTCTCAATTGCTTGTTGGGTGTCTTTGTTAGCGGCCTTTGCTGGTGTCTTTGTTAGTGTCTTTTGTTGATGTCTTGCTAGCGTCCTTTGCTGGTGTCTTTGTTAGTGTCCTTTGTTGTGTAACTTCCCTTCGTAACACGATGCAAGGGAGGCGGCGGCCATTACCTAACTCTCCTCGCAAGGCAAGTCATAGGCAACAGTTCGAACACCGAATATCGCAGTTATCGCGCCGGGAGCACCGCGTGGCCGTTGCATTACCCGCGAAAACAAAAGACTACAGCGCTTATTTAGAGAGAGAAAAAAATGCGTAGAAATGTTCGGAAAAGAACGAAATAGCATGCGTTGTGCGTGGCCTTTGGGTCCCGGATGCAGAGTGGCGCCCGTACTACGATACCTGCCGGCGTTGGCAATGCTGCTGCTACGTCACCTGGACACGCGCTGGCAACGCTGGGGGAGCAGGCGCCAGCAGGTCCGGGCAGCGGCAGCAGGGAGCGCTTGGAGCCGTCTTGAGGCTGGAGGGCACGGGGGGAGGGCACGGGCAGGTGGGGGGAGGGCACGGGCAGGTGGGGGAGGGCGCACGGGCAGGTGGGGGGAGGGGGAGGGGGAAGGGGAATCACGGGGGGAACAGACATACGAACGAACTCATTCACCCTTCTCGCCCACTCAGTCACTCACTCGCTTTACTCACTCACTCAGCCATTCAGGAACTCATTCATTCTCTCACTCACGCATCGGGTTTTTCACTGACCTACTGCCCTCTTCCATCAACACACACACAAACACACTTCCAAACGCACAAACACAAGCGCCTCCTCAACACACACACACACACACAACCGCCGATACGCGTCCTCCCCTCCCCCCCCCTCACACACACGCTCCCGCCCCCCCTAAATGCCCCTTCCTCCCCTCCTCTCTTTCCCACTCTTCCCACCCTTCTCCTCTCCTTTCCCTCTCCCCACCCTTCTCCCTTCTCCCACCCTTCTCCCATCTCCCATTCCTTTCCCTCCCCGTCCCACACGCCCCGTCAATACTCCCTCCCCCTTCCTACCCTCCCCTCCCCCTTCCTACCCTCCCCACGCCCACCCCTCCCCCCTCCTACCCTCCCCACGCCCACCCCTCCCCCCCCACCAAGCCCCCCCTCCGGTGTCTTGACCTCCTCCTCCTCCTCCGGGCGACTCGGATCTCTGTTCCGTTTCCAGCGCGAGAAGGAGCTGGACGAACGACCTTGGGGAGGAAGTCTAAAGAAACCCTGGAATGCGCTGAAGGACGGGGGGAGGGGAGGGGGAGGGGAGGGGGAGGGGGAGTGAGGGGGGGGGGAGGGAGGGGTGAGGGGGGGAGGGGGAGGGGAGGGAGGGAGGAGGGGAGGGAGGGATTGGGGATGCGTGGAGAGAGAGAGGGGAAAAGGGGGGAGGGGTGAGGGGAGGAGAGAAGGGAAGTGAGGAGGAGAGGGGAAGGAGAGGGAGGAGGGAGGAGGGGGAAGGAGAGGGAGAAAGGGAGAGGAAGGGGTTAGGGGGAAGAATGTGAAGGGGAGGGGGTGAGGGAGGATAGGGGAAGGAAGGAGGAAGGAGGGGAAGGAGGTAAAATAGGGGGAAAAGGGATGGGAGGGTTTGAGGGAGGGGGATGGGGAAAAGAGGGGGAAGATAGGGGGAAGGGAGGAGGGAAAATGATAATGACGAAAATTTTACTAATAATAATAATAAAAAATAAATAAATAAATAAAAATAAAAAGATTGAGAATACGAACAAATGTAGACAAAGGATGATGAAAATAAAAAGAAAAAATAGGAGTCGCAGAAGAGAGAAAAGGGAGGAAGAGAAGGAAGAGAAAGAGGAAGAGGAGGAAGAGAAAGAGGAAGAGGAGGAAGAGAAAGAGAAAGAGGAAGAGGAGGAAGAGAAAGAGGAAGAGGAGGAAGAGGAAGGAGGCGCTGGGCGAGTAGAGTCCGAATCAGACCAAACATGAAGGGGAAGACGACCAAGCAGATAACAAGGCGATCACTAGCAGGAGACAAGCAAAAGGCAAGCAGGTGACTAGTAGATAACTAGGAGATGACTAGCAGATCCATAATAGATAACTAACAAGTGACTAGCAGATAACCAATAGATGACTAGCAGAGAACTATCAAATAACTAGCAGATAACTAGCAGATATATAATAAATAACTAGCAAGTGACTAGCAGATATATAATAGATAACTAGCAAGTGACTAGCAGATAACCAATAGATGACTAGCAAGTGACTAGCAGATGTATAATAGATAACTAGCAAATGACTAGCAGATAACCAATAGATGACTAGCAGAGAACTAGCAGATAACTACTTGAGAACTAGCAGACATCTAGCACATAGCAAGCAGGTTACTAGCAGATGCCAAGAAGATGACTAGCAGATAACCAGCAGGCGACCAGCAGGAGACAAGCAGGCGAGAATCAGGAAGCGAATAAAACCAGAGAATACTCGCCCGCAGTCAGCTGATCGAAGCGGCCGGGCGTGGGCGGCAGGAATGCGAAGATCACGTGAGTGCGTGGGCGGGCTGGTTGGCGGGCGGGCGGGGTGGGTGGGCGTGAGGGGGCGGGGTTTGATTCGGCAATTGTTGGAATAGCTGCGGAGGCTTGCGGGCGTGTCGGGGACTCTGTCTGGGCCGAGGATGTCTTCGCTCCCGACGGCGGCGCGGGCGGGGTGGGCGGCGCGGGCGGGGTGGGCGGGGGGGGTTGGTCGGAAAGGGAGATATGGGCGGGGCGGGGCGGAGGGGTTGAAAAAGGGGTTTCGTTTGGTTATTAGGCATGTATACATATATGTGTGTGTGTGTGTTTGTGTGCTTGTTTGTGTGTGTGTTTGTTTGTGTGTGTGTGTGTGTGTGTGTATGTGTTTGTCTGTCTGTGTGTGTGTTTATCTGTGTGTGTGCGTGTGTATGCTTGTGTGTGTGTGTGTCTGTGTGTAAAATGTGTGTGTGTATTAATGTGTCTAGTGTTTGTAACGCTTGTGTGTGTGTTTGGCACAGAATCTCCATATTAATGACTTAAAAAAACATCCACGAGAGAAAAAAACTTTTATTTCCAAAAAAGTTAAAAAAATTTAATTTTAAAGACGTTTTTATATTTTAAATATGGTCATCGCCTTCGAGAGCCAAATAAAACACCACGAGAGAAAAAAAAATTCTCTCATTTCCATGCAATAAGAAGCGGCAGCAGCGGCATAT
>NC_091578.1:29870865-29873365 GCF_042767895.1 Penaeus vannamei | reverse complement strand
GACAGTGGGAGGTGGGAAAGGGGGAGAAGAAAAGAGGAGGGGGAGGGGGGTGGGTGTCAGGCCAGGACCCAGCGGCACCGACCTTGCCCAGCACCGTCGAAGCCGCGCGGGAGAGACGGCTTCCTCCCGCGCGTGACGTCGGAATGGGAAATGCAGAGGTGCGTCCTGACTGCGAGGTATGGTCGCCGCCGCGCCCTTGATAAGGAGGATGTCAGGGGGGGGGAGCCAGTGGGGCGAAGGGGGAAGGAGGATATCAGGGGGGGCAGTGGGGAGAAGGGGGAGAGGAAGGGAGGGAGGGGAAGGGGGAGGGGGCAGTGGGGAAGGGGGAAGGGAGGGCAGTGGGGCGAAGGGGGAGGGGAGGGGGGAGAGCCAGTGGGGCGAAGGGGGAAGGGGGGGGGGGGCAGTGGGGCGAAAGGGGAAGGGAGAGGGGGGGGCAGTGGGAAGCGAAGGGGGAGGATGTCAGGGGGTGGGGTCAGTGGGGCGAAGGGGGAGAGGGAGGGGGAGGGGGGGGCACGAAGGAATTCCTGAGGCTGCGATTGTGAAATGATATATATGTTTTGTCTCTCTCTCCTTCTCCTTCGCCTTCGCCTTTGCTGCTTCATTGTGTGTCTTTCTCTCTCTCTCTCTCTATTTTTCATTTTTTTTCTTTGTCTCTGTCCCTCTCACTGTGTCTTTCTATCTCTCCCTCTCTTTTCTTTTTTTTCTCTGTCTTACTATTTCTTTATCTCTGTCCCTCTCACTTTTCTATGCCTTCTTTCTCTCTCTCTCTCTCCCTCTGTCCTTCTCTCTTTTCCATCCTTGCTTTATTCTCTCTCTCTCTCTCTCTCTCTCTCTCTCTCTCTCTCTCTCCTCTTTCTCTCTCTCTCTCTCTCTCTCTCTCTCTCTCTCTCTCCCCCTCTTCTTCTCTCTCTTCCTCTCCCTCTCCCTCCTCCCTTCCTCCTCTCCCTCTCCCTCTTCCTTCCTTTCCCTCTCTCTCCCACTTCTTCCTCTCTCTCTCTCTCTCTCTTCTCCTTCCCTCTCTCCCTCCGCATATTTATCTCGACATTTCCAGCACGCGTACGCAGGAATGTGGAAGGTCATAGCAACAGCGAAGGAATTTGTTGCGGACGAGGCTAAAACGAGCTCCTTCAGGGAATTTAAAAAAGAAGGGAGAGAGAGAGAGAGAGAGAGAGAGAGAGAGAGAGAGAGAGGGAGGGAGGGAGGGAGGGAGGGAGGGAGGGAGAGAGAGAGAGAGAGAGAGAGAGAGAGAGAGAGAGAGAGAGAGAGAGAGAGAGAAGAAAGAAAGAAAGAAAGAAAGAAAGAAAGAAAGAAAGAGAGAGAAAAAAAGCCAAACTAAAATTAAACAGACGATAAACAAAATAAAATAAATAAATAAAAACCTCTTCATGGCTATCTTTTACGAGCATGCTAATCGCCCAGATCGCAAAAGGAGAAAGCAACGGCGACAATTTCATGAATGAAGGAGCGAAAAAGAACTCTGTCGACGAGCTCAGATTCGCGTTCGGGACCAAGGACGTCGCTAGAATGGCAAAAGGATAATAATAATAATGTATATAAAGGATAATAGAATGGTTAATAAAATAATAATAATAATAAATATAAAGGATAATAGAATGGTTAATAAAAGGATAATAAAACGTGTGTGGAAAGGATAACTGAATGGATAATAGAATGATAATAAAATGTGTGGGAAGGATAACTGAATGGATAAAAAAATTATAATAAAATGTGTGGAAAGGATAATAAAAGGATAATAAAATGTGTGGAAAGGATAACAGAATGGATAATAGAATGATAATAAAATGTGTGGAAAGGATAATAAAATGTGTGGAAAGGATAACAGAATGATAATAAAATGTGTTGAAAGGATAATAAAATGTGTGGAAAGGATAATAAATGGATATTAAAATGTGTGGAAAGGATAATAAAATGAGTGGAAAGGATAATAAAAGGATTATAAAATGTGTGGAAAGGATAACAGAATGGATAATAAAATGATAATAAAATGTGTGTGGAAAGGATAACAGAATGATAATAAAATATGTGGAAAGGATAATATAAGGATAATAATATGTGTGGAAAGGATAATAAAATGTGTGGAAAGGATAACAGAATGGATAATAGAATGATAATAAAATGTGTGGAATGGATAACAGAATGATAATAAAATGTATATGAGAAAGGGACAATAAAAAGCAAAAGGATAAGAAAGGACAAGGCTAGTCCGTCGGCTGCTTGGGCGTGGGACAAGAATGCAAGCAGGCGCAGGCAGGCGGGCGGGCGGGCGGAAGGAGCTTGAGGGAACACTTCGGGCGGCGAAGGGCGGGCGTGGGGGGCGTGGTCTGTGGGCGCCAGATCCTGGTCGTCATGGTTCACGCCCACCACCCGGATCCGCACACCCGCAGGAACACTACACGCCGCCCTACATAACTGTACAACGCCGGGGAAATACTTTTTTTTTTTTTTTTTTTTGGCTCTGGTGCCATGACTTGCACAAAGC
>NC_091578.1:29860865-29865865 GCF_042767895.1 Penaeus vannamei | reverse complement strand
AAATATCTTCAAAAGGACGCCCAAATATCTTCAAAAGGACGCCAAGATATTTTCCAAAGGACGCCCATATGCCTCCCAGAGGACGCCCAAATATCTCCAAAAGACGGCCGAATATCTACAAAAGGACGCCCAAAAATCTCCAGAGGACGCCCAAATATCTACAAAAGGACGCCCAAATGTCTCCCAGAGGACGCCCAAACACCCTCATAGGACATCTAACAGATCTTCAAAAGTTCTAGATACTATTGTCTCTCACTTCAGGGGAGAACGAGAGAGGGGAAAATGTAAAAGAAAGAGAGGAGAAAAAAGAACGAGAGAGAATAGAAAGTAGAAAGAAAGAGAAAGTGTGCAGAAGGAAAGAGAGAAAAAGAAAGAAAGGAGAAGGAAAAGAAAGAGAAAGGAAGGAGAAAGAGAGAGAAAAAAAGGAAGGAGAAAGAGAGAAGGAAAGAGAGAGAGAAAAAAGAAGGAAAGAAAAGAGAAAGAAAGAGAGAAAAATGAAGGAAAGAAAAGAGAAGGCAAGAGAGGAGAAAGGATAAATCAAGAGAAAGAAAGGAAAAGAGAAAGAAAGAAAAAGAGAAATAAAGAGAAAGAAAGAAAGAAAAAGAGAAATAAATCAAGAGAAAGAAAGGAAAAGAGAAATACATCAAGAGAAAGACAGGAGAAAGAAAGAGCGGCGAAAGGGCGGCGCAGGAGGAGGAACCCAATCCCGCGGCAGCTGGCCAGCGGGCGACACATGGCCGTCGCTGCGGCCCTGATTCGCCAATCATTTTGGTCACTCTATATCGCCGATCTCAGGGCCAGGGGGGGGGGGGGAGGGGGAGAGGATGGGGGGTGGGGGGAGGTTTGTGCTTGCGGGGAATATTTTGGTTGGTGGGGGAGCGGGTGGGAGCGAGGGAGGGGGGAGAGGGGAGAGGGAGAAGGAGAGTAAAAGGGGAGAGGGAGGAGAGAGGGGGGATACGGGGAATGGGGGCAGGGAAGGAGAGGGGAGAGGGAGGGAGGGGCGAGGAAAGGAGGGAGGAGGGGGAGGGGAAGGGGAGAGAGAGAGGAGAATGGATGAGGAAGGGGGAGAAGGAGGAAGGGGAAAGGGATCAGGAAGGGGGGGGGGACAGGGGAGGAGGAAAGGGAGGGGGAAAGGAGGCAGAGGGGGGAGAAGAAGGGTTAAAGAATAGGGGATGGGGAAGCAGGACGGGGTGAGGAGTGAGGTACAGGGGAGGGGGGAGAGGGAGGGGGGGAGGAAGGAGGTGGGGAGACGTAGGAGAGGGGGGGGGGCAGACCCCAGTGGGTGGGGAACGAGAGAGGAAATCCGGGAAGTTTCCGAGAGAATGGAGGAAGGGACGGGTGGGGGGGGGGGGGGACTAGTCACTATTTGCTTTGTCCCTTCCCTCCTCCTCCCTCCTCCCCTCTCCTCCCCCTCCTCCCCCTCTTTCGGAGACCCTGACCTGCCTCACACTTGACAGACAGACCCCCAAGCACTCCGTAACCGTCTGCATATTTTCCCGCCCAAATTTCCCCGCGCATTTCGAAATCGGTTAACCGTGACTGCCTTCAAATTTTCCCGCCAAAATTTCCCCGCGAATTTCGAAATCGGTTAACCGTGACTGCCTTCAAATTTTCCCGCCAAATCTCTCTCCCGGGACAGCGCAAAATGCATTGTCTCCGGAGGCGGCCTTGTGCGTGCGTGCCATTAATGCAGGTGTGGAATTCACGTGGAACAACTGGCAGAAGGAATGCTGACGGAACAACGGAGGGAAGAACAAGAACAATACGCAAATGTGACTTTTTTTTCTTCTTCTTCTTCAAAGGCATCCTTTGTTGTTGTTCCGTAAGCGTTATTACTGTGTGGAATTCACGTCGAACAAATGGCAAAAGGAATAACGAAGGGAGGAATAAAGAAACACGCGAATATGCCGTGTGTTTTTTCTTTTCTTTTCTTTTTTTTTCTTTCTTTTTTTTTTTTTAGTTGTTCCTTAACCATTAATACTGAATATATCTTTCTGGCATCCCGACGGCAGTTCTTTCGAGTTACAAGCTTCTGTCTCCATACACTTTTCAAAATTCAAAAAAGAAAGAAAAAGAAAAGTTCACGACAGGAGAGGGAAGGACATACAAAAAAAAAAAAAAAAAAAAAAAAAAACACACATAAAGGCACTGACTAAATTTTTTTCTTATATGCTAACGACCGTCTACAGGGGAATAAAATTGCAACTTCAATTTCAGAGAGAAAAAAGTCTAAGAGAACATTAATAATGTAAATAACATTGCATTGCAAGAAATAATTTCTTATCCGACGGGACCCTTCATAATAATAATAAAAAAAATAGATAAAAAATAATAATAAATAAATAATTTTAAAAAATAATAATAAAAAACGGACACGCAAAACAGCGCTTAACCTCAGACTTGCATTTGCGAAATTATCCAACACCAACTGACTTCCCTTGTTGGTTTGTCTGTGTAATTGTGTATTTGCCAGTCTAATATATGGTTTCCTAACGACAAAATTTGCTTTAGCTATGCACTACAGTAGCAGCGAAATAAGGAAAGACAATACAAAAATATTTCAAATAATTCAAGAACTGGAGCCATTCATTTCAATCAAATATGATCAAAAGAACATTCTATAAATAGCAGCTTACTATTATACCAACATGCCTCATATAATTCAAGAATAAGACTCATTCTAACCGCATAACTAAACTATTCCAATAAAACGCTAAAACTAATAAAAGAAACGTTTTAAAATGACTCTAAAATAATGGAAAGGTTTTAAAATGACTCTAAAATAAGGGAAAGGTTTTAAAATGACTCTAAAATAAGGGAAAGGTTTTAAAATGACTCTAAAATAAGGGAAAGGTTTTAAAATGACTCTAAAATAAGGGAAAGGTTTTAAAATGACTCTAAAATAATGGAAAGGTTTTAAAATGACTCTAAAATAATGGAAAGGTTTTAAAATGACTCTAAAATAATGGAAAGGTTTTAAAATGACTCTAAAATAATGGAAAGGTTTTAAAATGACTCTAAAATAATGGAAAGGTTTTAAAATGACTCTAAAATAATGGAAAGGTTTTAAAATGACTCTAAAATAATGGAAAGGTTTTAAAATGACTCTAAAATAATGGAAAGGTTTTAAAATGACTCTAAAATAATGGAAAGGTTTTAAAATGACTCTAAAATAATGGAAAGGTTTTAAAATGACTCTAAAATAATGGAAAGGTTTTAAAATGACTCTAAAATAATGGAAAGGTTTTAAAATGACTAAAATAATGGAAAGGTTTTAAAATGACTCTAAAATAATGGAAAGGTTTTAAAATGACTCTAAAATAATGGAAAGGTTTTAAAATGACTCTAAAATAATGGAAAGGTTTTAAAATGACTCTAAAATAATGGAAAGGTTTTAAAATGACTCTAAAATAATGGAAAGGTTTTAAAATGACTCTAAAATAATGGAAAGGTTTTAAAATGACTAAAATAATGGAAAGGTTTTAAAATGACTCTAAAATAATGGAAAGGATTTAAAATGACTCTAAAATAATGGAAAGGTTTTAAAATGACTCTAAAATAATGGAAAGGTTTTAAAATGACTCTAAAATAAAAGAGACGTTTTAAAATGACTCTAAAATAATGGAAAGGTTTTAAAATGACTCTAAAATAAAAGAGACGTTTTAAAATGACTAAAATAATGGAAAGGTTTTAAAATGACTCTAAAATAAGGGAAAGGTTTTAAAATGACTCTAAAATAATGGAAAGGTTTTAAAATGACTCTAAAATAATGGAAAGGTTTTAAAATGACTCTAAAATAATGGAAAGGTTTTAAAATGACTAAAATAATGGAAAGGTTTTAAAATGACTCTAAGATAATGGAAAGGTTTTAAAATGACTCTAAAATAATGGAAAGGTTTTAAAATGACTCTAAAATAATGGAAAGGTTTTAAAATGACTCTAAAATAATGGAAAGGTTTTAAAATGACTCTAAAATAATGGAAAGGTTTTAAAATGACTAAAATAATGGAAAGGTTTTAAAATGACTCTAAAATAATGGAAAGGTTTTAAAATGACTCTAAAATAATGGAAAGGTTTTAAAATGACTCTAAAATAATGGAAAGGTTTTAAAATGACTCTAAAATAATGGAAAGGTTTTAAAATGACTCTAAAATAATGGAAAGGTTTTAAAATGACTCTAAGATAATGGAAAGGTTTTAAAATGACTCTAAAATAATGGAAAGGTTTTAAAAAGACTAAAATAATGGAAAGGTTTTAAAATGACTCTAAGATAATGGAAAGGTTTTAAAATGACTCTAAAATAATGGAAAGGTTTTAAAATGACTCTAAAATAATGGAAAGGTTTTAAAATGACTCTAAAATAATGGAAAGGTTTTAAAATGACTCTAAAATAATGGAAAGGTTTTAAAATGACTCTAAAATAATGGAAAGGTTTTAAAATGACTCTAAAATAATGGAAAGGTTTTAAAATGACTCTAAAATAATGGAAAGGTTTTAAAATGACTCTAAAATAATGGAAAGGTTTTAAAATGACTCTAAAATAATGGAAAGGTTTTAAAAAGACTAAAATAATGGAAAGGTTTTAAAATGACTCTAAAATAATGGAAAGGTTTTAAAATGACTCTAAAATAATGGAAAGGTTTTAAAATGACTCTAAAATAATGGAAAGGTTTTAAAATGACTCTAAACTAATGGAAAGGTTTTAAAATGACTCTAAAATAAAGGAAAGATTTTAAAATGACTCTAAAATAATGGAAAGGTTTTAAAATGACTCTAAGATAATGGAAAGGTTTTAAAATGACTCTAAAATAATGGAAAGGTTTTAAAATGACTCTAAAATAAAGGAAAGATTTTAAAATGACTCTAAAATAATGGAAAGGTTTTAAAATGACTCTAAGATAATGGAAAGGTTTTAAAATGACTCTAAAATAATGGAAAGGTTTTAAAATGACTCTAAAATAATGGAAAGGTTTTAAAATGACTCTAAAATAATGGAAAGG
>NC_091578.1:29848365-29850865 GCF_042767895.1 Penaeus vannamei | reverse complement strand
TTATACTTTATAACAACTTTACTTTGTTACTTTATACCAACTATCCCTAGCATTAATTCGAATAATAAACAAACACACAAACCAAACAGCGGTCTCAGCAGCTTCACACAAAAATAAATAAATAAAAAAATAAATAAAAATAAATAAAAAAAACAACTTTATACCAACTATCCCTAGCATTAATTCGAATAATAAACAAACAAACACAAACCAAACAGCTGTCTCAGCATCAAACAAGACCGAAGGAGCCAGTCCATTCATCCCTTTGATAAGAAATTCTCAAAATTCAGTCTCGGTTCTGCCTTCGATCGGACGAATATCGGATGAATAACAGAGAAATAAAGGATAAAAGAGCTAGACACCAATAAAAATCATAAACAAGATAAAAAGAGAAAAAAAATAGAAACCAAAATAATGACAAATACGAAAAACAAAGAGAAAAAAACTAACCACCAAAACAATGCTAAAAAAAAGAAAAAAAGACAAAGAGACACAAAAAATAATGAATAATACGAAAACTAAAGAGAAAAAACTTAAACATCAAAATATTGAGCTTGAGTGATGCTGCCCCGAAGACCGGTGACTGGTGCAAGCGAGGGACCAAAACAGGTGATTGAGGGAGCTTACTTTCACTATCTTATTCTCTTTTCCTTATTCTAATCTTTATTTTATTTTATCTTATTATTCATTATTTATTATCTATTCTTCTTATTCATTATTTATTATTTATTCTTCTTCTTATTATTATTTATCATTTTCTCTCTCCATTTCTTCATACTAATTATAGTTATAATGAAAACGATAGAAGCAGCAGTATGGATAGGAATAGTAAAGATGGGAATAAAAGTGGTAATGATAATGATAGTAACAAGAACAACAAAACAACAGCAACAACATCAATAATAATAATAATGAAAATGATGAATATTTATGATACTGATGATAATAAAAAAATACTACTGCTACTAATGGCTAGAATCACGAACATTATCAATTCTTTCTCTATTTAGCAATCGTATCTTCATTCCTTTATCAATCGTATTATCTTTTTGCGCCGGAGATCTTTGTTCTGGTGAACAGCTGACGGCCGGCTTCTGCCTCCTTCTCTGAATGGGATTCCTCGCGAGAGATGAACGCCAGACAAAGCGAGGCACAGCATGTTCTCAACACGTTTGACACGCGCTGAACTTCCATCGATTTTCACTATTACTACAATACTATTACTACTACAACTATTACTATTACTACGAGAACAACAACAACTATTACTATTACTACAAGAACAACAACAACTATTACTATTACTACGAGAACAACAACAACTATTACTATTACTACGAGAACAACAACAACTATTACTATTACTACAAGAACAACAACTATTACTACTACTGCTACCAATACTATCACTGCTGCTACCAACAACAACAACATTAACAACTACTACTACTATTGCTACTACCAATACTATTACTGCTGCTGCTGTTACTATTACTACTACCTACCCCCCCCCCCTCGGACCAAGAAGTAAACAACGGCTGATAAATAAATCTGTCGGAATGTAAAGGCAAAGGCAAGACAAAGAAAAGCAACAACAACAACAACAGAAACAACAGCAAGAAAAGCAACAACAACAACAGTTAGAAAAGCAACAATAACACCAAGGAAAACAACAGCAACAACAACAAGACCAAGAAAAGCAACAACAATAACAGAAACAACAAGACCAAGAAAAGCAACAACAATAACAGAAACAACAACAACAGCTATAATAGCAATAACAACAACAGTTAGAAAAGCAACAACACCAACAAATACAACATCAACAACAACAGCTATAATAGCAACAACAACAGTTAGAGAAGCAACAACACCAACAAATACAACAACAACACCAACACCAACAGCAAGAAGAGCAACAACAACAGCAGTTAGAAAAGCAACAACACCATCAAATACAACAACATCAACAACAACATCAACAACAACAGCAGCAGCCTCGTGCGCGCGTCCATAAGCAGCCAGAATCGCAGCGAGCAAGAGGCGACCTTACGAGTAGCAGCGCGTGGCGGGCAACCTCCTTCGGGCGCCGCGCTAATATGGGCACGAGAATGATGCCTGGGCGCCGAGGAGCTATGGGGGCGCCAAGGCCTTCGGGCATGACGGCGGAACGGCTGATGCGGAAGGGGGGGGGGGGGGTTCTGGCGGCCCTATGATTCACCTGTTGTGCGGGGAGGGGAGGGAGGAGGGGGAGAGGGGTGGGTGGGGGGAGGGGGGGAGAGGGGTGGGTGGGAGGAGGGGGAGGGGGAGAGAGGGTTGTGAGAAGGGAAGATATAGTGTAAAGGGGGCACAGGGACATAGGGGTATGGGGCACGGAGGGAGTGTGGGGTGATACAGGCAAGTGGGCAGGGGCAGAGCAGGACTGTGTGTGTGTGTGTGTGAGAGAGAGAGAGAGAGAGAGAGAGAGAGAGAGAGAGAGAGAGAAAGAAAGAAAAGGAAG